>NW_007730266.1:124607-161861 GCF_000696425.1 Galeopterus variegatus | reverse complement strand
GTTTTAAAGCATGTTGTGACATAGGTTTTTTTTTTTTTTGTCTTTTTTTTACTGACCGGTAACGGGCTCGCAACCCTCAGTGTTGCGCCCGTACCAGGGACCGGCAACGGGATCGCAACCCTCGGTGTTGCGCCCGCACAGCGCTCAGCCAGTGAGCGGGAACCGGTCTCCACATGGGATCCGAACCCTTGGTGGGAGCGCCGCCACACTCCCAAGCAGTGCACTCTCCAGTGCGCCACCGGGCCGGCCCAACATAGGTTTTTTTAATAATCAGCTTTAAATTCTTTTAAAAACAAGGCAGTTAAAAAGGAAAAAAGGGGCCGGCCCGTGGCTCACTCGGGAGAGTGCAGTGCTGATAACACCAAGGCCACGGGTTCGGTTCCTATATGGGGATGTCCGGTTAGCTCATTGGCTGAGCATGGTGCTGACAACACGAAGCCAAGGGTTGAGATCCCCTTACTGGTCATCTTTAAAAAAAAAAAAAAAGGAAAAAAGTATATTTTTCAATAAAAATAGAAAAAATGCTGTGATGAATGAGCTTGTATCCAATGTTAACAATTGGAATTCAACCTAACCCAGCAAAAAGAATTTGTATGTCTCATTCCCCTTTTGTAAAGGGGATAAGCATAGGTGTCTTAAACTAGAGGAAGACTGCTCTGTCGATTGGACAATAATCCTCTGCAGAGTACCTAATGCTTTTATTAAAGCAATGATAATAAAAACAAACCTTACCTTGTTGAGTCCTCTGTTCTTTTTGAAGTATGAATTTTTATCTTTCATTTTTGGAAGAGCTGTGATTAATTTTGCATTATTTTGGATGGAACAACAATCTAGGAATTATCTCAGACTGCACCTAACAGATTTGACTTATTCTTTTAATTCTCTGCACATGCTGATTACTGTATTTAATTAGAAAGTGATTAGATAGAATAGCAAGGACCCAGAGCCCAGGACACACACACACACACACACACACACGCACGCACGCACACACAAAGATGATTTAGTTCCTACACATTTTTTTCATGGAAAAATAATCTCCAAAATGACATACATCAGTTTGTGTAGGACTCTAGACATCTGAATGCATAGACATGGAAACAACCACCAGGAAAGGGCTAGGAAAAGGTGGCCCAGTTTCAGAATGGTAGTATTCTATTTTTCCAGCTAATAATACATACCAAAGTTTAAAAGGCTTATTTATTATAATTAACAACAAACAAAAAAATTGCAGCCCTCTAAACCATCCGTCCATAATTCTGACTCCCATTTGCCAGAGGCAACACTATCAACTCTTGTAATTATTTCTTTTGGTACTTACCTCCATGTTTCTACATAACATTTATACTACTGTGTCATGATTTTTTTTTTTCAATTTTAGTTACTATATAAATTGAGACAACTTCCATTTTCTTCCATTTTCTTCTTCTGTCTTCCTAAAATTCCTACGTCATCATTTTTGGTTAAATAAACATTCAGTGTTCATACTATTAAATATTGTTTAACAGCTGAACATGTAGTGCTACTAAGATTACATTTCTTGTACAACTTTTTTTCTCGCCATTTTTTATATGCTTACTTTTGTAAGCAGTTAGTAATTTGGCTCCATCTTTACAATACAGTAAAACTCTGCTCAAAATGGTCAAACACACTAGGTAATTTAGGTATCTCTTTTTTCCCTTAGAGACATTGTTACTGAAACCCTTTGTCCTCCTGCTCCAGTCTTTACTGGCCAGCAAACTCTTTTTGTAGGTCTCCTGAGCTAGAAATGGTTTACAACTTTTCTTTTTTGGAGGCTGGCCAGTAAGAGGATCCCAACCCTTGACCTTGGTGTTATCAGCATCTCTCTCTAACCAAGTAAGCTAACTGGCCAGCCTTATTTACAACTTTTTTTTCTGATTTAAAAGTTCATTGCGGGGCCGGCCCGGTGGCTCACTCGGGAGAGTGCGGTGCTGTTAACACCAAGGCCCCGGGTTCAGATCCCATATAGGGATGGCCGGTTCGCTCACTGGCTGGGCGTGGTGCTGACAACACCAAGTCAAGGGTTAAGATCCCCTTACCGGTCATCTTTTAAAAAAAAAAAAAAAGTTCATTGCATTTTCTATATTATATATTTTCTATTATGGTAAAAAAACACAAAACAAAATTTACCATCTTTACCTTTTTTATGGGATACAGAGTTGTATTTCAATATATGCGTACAATGTGTGATGATCTAATTAGGGTAATTAGCATATTCATCATTGTAAAACAATCATTTCTTTGTGATGTGAACATTTGATCTCCTCTCTTCTAGTCTTTTGATGACAGGCAGTGAATCATTGTTAATTGTTCACCCAGATTTCTGGGTTGACTGTACACCAATAGAATTTATATTTTATATCTAGCTGTAAATTTTCTATCTAGCTCTCACTATCCCTACTCCCCCTTCCCCTTTCCTGCCTCTAATAACCCCAGTTTACAACTTTTAATAGTTGAAAAAAAAAATCAAAAGAAGAATATTTTGTGACACATGGAAATTATATGAAATTCACATAATAATCACAGCTGCTCCAAAAATGAAAGTGGTCCCAAATAAAATTTTATTGGACACAGCCATAGTACTTTGTTTAAGTATACCAGGTGTAGCTGTCTATGGCTGCTTTGGTGCTGCTGTGGCGGAGTTGATAGTTTCAACCAAGAAGATATGGCCTGCAAAGCCTACAATATTTACTATCTACTGCCTCTTTACAGAAAAGGTGTGCTGACACCTTGCTCTAACCTGCTGCAAACATATCTTCTTGAGATTTTCTGTCACTACGATTCTGGAAATTCCCATTGTTTGTCTTAATTCTGTTCTCATACTTGACTGAAAATTTGGCCAGATATAGAATTTTATGTTGGAAAACATTTTCCTTCAGAATTCCAGTGTGGCTGTTGAATTGAATTCTCAGTCTTCTGTATCTAGACTGTTTTCTTCTGTTTGGATGCTTTTAGAATCTTCTCTTTATTGTGTTCTAAATGATAGCATGACTCAATGTGTATCTTCTTTTATTTGTTATACTGAATGGATCATTGCAGTCTGGAAATTCAAGTCCTTCAGTTCTAGGAAATATTTTTGTATTGTTTATTTGATAAACTCTTCATTTTCTCTATTCCCTCCTTCTAAAACTTTATCTTCCAACTGTTCTACTGCATTTTAAATTCTCTGCTATGTTTAACTTCTAAAAGCTTTTTCTTATCCTTCTTGTTTCAAGACTGCAGTATCTCATTTTCTGAAGAGACTTCTTTCTTTTCTTAAAAGTTTTCTTCTGGGTCGGCCCCGTGGCTCACTCGGGAGAGTGCGGTGCTGACAACACCAAGGCCACGGGTTCGGATCCCATATAGGGATGGCCGGTTAGCTCACTGGCTGAGCGTGGTGCTGACAACACCAAGTCAAGGGTTAAGATCCCCTTACCGGTCATCTTTAAAAAAAAAAAAAAAAAGTTTTCTTCTACTTTCTGCATTCTTTCCATTTCCTTTTAATGCATCCCCTCTCCCCATTTATTTGGTCTCTGTCTTTTGTGTTAGAGACTTTTCTAAAATGACAGATGATTCTCGACTGTAAATATGTTAATGGAAGGCACAAAAATAATTGGAGAGGTGGATATTTCCAACCTGAGGCACTACAGTAGGTAATTGATCATGGACTTGGCCATTTTGAAAGGGAAAACCCAAATGTCAACATCTGTACCAATGGAGTTCAAAAAGTTTGTGGAAAAATAAAATTAAAAGATAATATGGGGGGTGGGACGGCCCGTGGCTCACTCGGGAGAGTGCGGTGCTGATAACACTAAGGCCCCGGGTTCAGATCCCATATAGGGATGGCCGGTTCGCTCACGGGCTGAGCGTGGTGCTGACAACACCAAGTCAAGGGTTAAGATCCCCTTACCGGTCATCTTTAAAAAAAAAAAAAAAAAGATAATATGGGGCCGGCTCCGTGGCTCACTCGGGGGAGTGCAGCGCTGATAGTGCCGAGGCTGTGGGTTCGGATCCTATAAAGGGGTGGCTGGTGCACTCACTGGCTGAGTGTGGTGCAGACGACACTGTGCTAAGGGTTGCTATCCCCTTACTGGTCAATCAATCAATCAATCAATCAATAAGATAATATGAATCTTTCCATGAACTTTTTGAAGACCCCACATAGGTCTTTTTTCTTGGGCCAGCAATTTCTCTGGAGAGGAATTTTCTTGTCTCCTGTAGTGGGGATGAAGGGATGGGGATTTGAGGCAGGGACCTAAACCTGGTAGCCTGTGTATTAGTTGCTGAGCTGAAGAAGGAAACTGAAGGTCTCACTTTTTGGATCAGGATCATTTTCTATCTTCTGTTTGGTGACACACGCATGACCCTGATATACCTAGTATCCCAGAATCGTTGCCTCTATGCTTTAACTTCTCCAGAGAATAAACCCGTCTTTACTAAGGAGGACATGAAGGGAGGGGCTGGAGGACAGAATCCAGAGGCCCATCCAATCCTTCTAAAGACTTTCAGGGGCTGGCCAGTTAGCTCAGTTGGTTAGAGCTTGGCCCTGTAATACCAAGATCCAGGGTTCAGTTGCCCGTATTGGCCAGGTGCCAAAAAAAAAGACTTTCATTCAATCCTATTCCAGCCCTACCCCAAACCTTCAGAGCTGCCAGGTGCCTTCAATTCCCAAATCTTCCCAGAGTTCTGTGACTTGGCTTGCTTCCTGTTGGTTTGCCTACCTCAGGCGGTCAAGCTTTCCATTGCTCTGTCAAGTCAGTTACCACTCATCCATCTACTTTCCATTTTTCATAATTTAGTTGACATCTGCCATCTACTGTAGACTTCACTTCCATTCTTTGCCATGTGGGTTTATGCCTTTCTTATTACTTTACTGCCTTTTTCATGGTGTTTTAGAAGGGAGTGGGGCAGTAGTGTGCTAATAAATGTCTAATAATTATATATAAATGTCTAATAATAAGTTTATTATAAATTTACTGCTATAAAGTGATCATGTAATTATTGGCATAAATAATAATACAATATTGAGTATTTTTTTTGTACATTTGGTATAACCAATTAATTCTCACAGAATGCTATTATTGATTTTCACAGACTTCTTATCTCTGTAGCCAACCTATGGTTGTAATTTACAAATTAGTGCAGTCCTGATATGATTGTTGGTTGATGTTTTTGTTTCCTATCTGGAATAAAGCAAAAGTGAAACAGAAAGATTTATGTTGGGGGTGCTGGCCTGTGGCTCACTCGGGAGAGTGCGGTGCTGATAACACCAAGGCCACGGGTTCGGATCCCATATAGGGATGGCCGGTTGCTCACTGGGTGAGCGTGGTGCTGACAACACCAAGTCAAGGGTTAAGATCCCCTTACCGGTCATCTTTAAAAAAAAAAAAGAAAGATTTATGTTGGTACTGTACGAGGGTACTTCAAGAAGTTTCTGGAAAAATAGAATTTAAAGATAATACGAATCTTCTCACGAACTTTTTGAAGTACCCTCATATAGACAGAAAAGGGCAAAAGAAAGCAAAAACAAAGAACAAAAAGTGGTTTGGTCGTTCAGAGTTACTTTCCAGTGACGATAGAAATTTCCAGTGACATTTCTTCATAGAAGGTCCTGGGCATGGATTTGATGAGATTTAACCCTTTTTTCAGGCATCCATAAGATTGTTCCTTCCTGGGAGGCTCTCCTAAATATCTTCATTCAGAATTTTATGTGTGTGTGTTATTCTAAGTTTAAAAAAAATAATCAATCATTTAGATATCCCTTGTGTTTAATAATCCTTGCTTGGACTTCCTTCATTATTTCAGCAGGAAGAAAAAGTGATATAATAAAGGTGAAGCCAGCCAACTGTTTTTTGGCACATCTCCTGAGCCTCTAAGAAGTACAATGTTAGTTTGGGACCTGACAATTAGTCTAATAAGATGCTATCAGGAATCTTCACTTCTAGGACTGTTGATACTTACACTGCCACCCTTTGCCATTAGGGGTGTCCTCCGCAAGTCCACTGCTCTTGGAACTAAGCCACTTCTCAGTGTTTACTGCTCTCGGCAGGGTCGGGGGAGGTTCTTTAGCCAGTGGAATCTGAGAGCTGAGCAAATGTAGAGCTGCATACCAAGTGCTGAAAGATTACTAAGTGAACAAAAGTGAAATGAATGTGTATTTTAAAGGCCGATTGTTTCTATTCAAATGTGAGTTTGAAGAAAAGGAGGCCCAGGCCTTGAGACCTTTTCACTTCTGCGACTTGAATAACATCTTTGTTCCTCAAGCAGCAACAACTAAAACCAGCAAAGTCCTTCTGGGAGCTTCAGATCAAACTAGCTCTGACTTAATCTTCTTTAGAGAAGGATTTGGATTAAAATATGAATATACTCGATAATGTTTTAAAACGCTTTAAAAGAAATGTTTTAAAACATCCATGTCTTGGATTTGGGATAATTGTTATTTCATTGTATATCACCTATTTAATCTTGTACTACAGTGTATTAGACAGAACATGGTCTTTGAAGACATACAGATCTGAACCATTACACTTTATTACATTACAGTGGGCAGATCATCTAATCTTTGTAACCCTTAGTTTATTCTTACATAAAAATTGGAATACACATCCTCCTTGTCAGGGATACTACCTTGCAGGATAGTGAAGATTAAGTTAGAAAATGTGTGCGAAGGTGCTTGCAAGTAAAGGAGCATTCAATAAATGGTTAATGTTGTTCTTCCTCCCGCTGCCCACTCCACCTATCACAGTGGATGCTCAGTCAATGTTGCTGGTAAAGAAACATTTCCTTGTAATAACTGACCATAGTGCAACTGTATCCATTTTCCCTTTTATAAAGAAAGGTAAATTCATTTGACTTAATGAGTAAAAGCAACATGAGCAAAACAAACTTAGAGAGTAATATAATGCCAAAGCCAGAGATAGTTTAAATCTGGTTTTACATTTTTCAGGGGACTTCTGGGATGCTGGTAGGGACCTATTTCTTAACCAAGGTGGTGGTTACAAGGCGTGTTCACTGTATGATAATTCATTGAAATATACACTTGTGTACTTTATGTATATATTATACTTCAATAAAAAAATGAAAAAAAAATTTCTCTACAGAAATCATGCCCAAATTCAAACAACGAAGAAGAAAGCTAAAAGCCAAAGCCAAAAGATTATTAAAAAGAAAGGAAGCCTCTCATTTCCAGTGCAAGCTAATTATACCTCCCCCTCCTCCACCACCCTCACCAGAAAGGTAAGGCATAATGTGTAACAGAGAAAATGCTAGGGAGATCTGATCAGTTTACAATAATTACCAGATTAAGCAAATAAAAATATAGAATGCCTAGTTAAAATTGAATTTAAGATAAACAATGAATTTTTAGTATAAGAATATCCCATGCAACATTTGGAATATACTTATACTAAAATTATTCATCCTTTTTCTGAAATTAAATTTTAACTGGAATCATTAATTTTATGTGGCAACCATAGTTTAAGAGTTTAAATGAAGTGAAAATCAAAGAATTGTGTTCAAATGCACAGTAACTATTCTCTCCATTCCTCGTGAATTTAATTGTATAATTCTGGCAACTAGGTGATGAAAGAGAGGCATAGGGGCCGGCCCGTGGCTCACTCGGGAGAGTGCGGTGCTGATAACACCAAGGCCCCGGGTTCAGATCCCATATAGGGATGGCCGGTTGCTCACTGGCTGAGCGTGGTGCTGACAACACCAAGTCAAGTGTTAAGATCCCCTTACCAGTCATCTTTAAAAAAAAAAAAAAAAGGAGAAAGGCATAGGACTAGAATTTAAATCTTAGTTTTGATAAAGTTTGATCATTTATGCTCTGGGACTCACAACTTAAATGTGCTATTAAAACAGACTCTGAGTTCCAGAAATCCTAGGGGGCTGGTTTTCACAAGATCTTATACTTTACATTTTTTGTTGTTGTTGTAGCTCTCTTTACAAGACATTTTAAAAAACAAACAGACCCTCAAAAAGCTGTAACCATAATGATGTCAGCCAATCTTGACTCTTTTCTCTCACTCCTGAATATTATGAAAGGGTTCTAACTGACCCTCCCACTTTTGTCCCTGCCCCCTCTGCTGTGTATTCAATATAGCAGCCACCATGAGCTTGTTAAAATCATCTGTCATATTGCTCCTCTGCTTAAAACTTCCTCCCTGGGCCGGCCCGTGGCTCACTCGGGAGAGTGTGGTGCTGACAACACCAAGGCCACGGGTTCGGATCCCATATAGGGATGGCCTGTTATCTCACTGGCTGAGCGTGGTGCTGACAACACCAAAACAAGGGTTGAGATCCCCTTACCGGTCATCTTTTTTAAAAAAAAAAAAAAAAAAACTTCCTCCCTCACAGTAAAAATTAAAGTCCTTAATAGGACCCATAAGGCCTTTATGATCTGACACTGACTTATTAACTAATCCTCTTTCCTTCAGTCTTTCTACCTCACTCATCCTAGCCTCCTTGCTATTCCTCAAACACTTCAGGCAAGCTTCTGCCTCAGGGCCTTTGCACTTACTATTGCCCCTTTCTGGACTGCTCTTCTCCCAGATATTTGCATTGCCAGCATTCTTACTTCTTTTAGGTTTTTTTTTTTTTTTTTTAAAGATGACCGGTAAGGGGATCTTAACCCTTGACTTGGTGTTGTCAGCACCACACTCAGCCAGTGAGCGAACCGGCCATCCCTATATGGGATCCGAACCCGGGGCCTTGGTGTTATCAGCACCGCACTCTCCCGAGTGAGCCACGGGCCGGCCCCTTTTAGGTTTTTTCTCAAAGTCACTGCAGTGACTTTCCCTGGCTTTCTTATCTAAAATTTTACTCCTGTCCAACATTTCTCATTCCCCTTTTCTTGCTTTTCTTTTTCTCCTTAACAACCCATATATACATTTATTTATTTATTTTCACTTTTCTTTCCCCATGAGTTTAAACTCCATGAGGGCAGGGTTTTTATCTATGTTGCTATTACTGAATCCCTGGAGCCTAGAACATAGTAGGTACTTAATATTTGTTGAGGGCTGGCCAGTTAGCTTGGTTAGTTAGAGCATAGACTTATGACACCAAGGTCACAGGTTCAGATTCCTGAACCAGCCAGCTGCCAAAGAAAAAAAAGAAGAAGGAATATTTGTTGAATAAATGAATCCCTGAATTCTACAATTTCTTTTCTTTTTTTTTTTTTTATTGACGGGGTGTTTTCCAGGGGAGACCAGAAGACCTGCTAGACAAATTCAAAAAGAGCTGTAGCACTTGAATTCTACAACTTAGTAAAGAGTGTGGCTTTAGGGTGTCTCTGTTCCTGAGTCATACTATAAAACCACCTTCTTGTTTAATTAAAGGCTATTATTCTGACTTAGGAGTTTTTGATTTGTTTTAATTTTGTTTTTTCAACAGAATGGTTATTTCCTCAGCAGATATACACCATAGCAGAAGCTGGCTAAGATTATCCTGGAACTTCAAATTTCCCAACATCAAAGACACAGTCAAACTTTGGACAAATAGAGTGTGGTCTATATATAGCTGGTGCCAGAACTGCATGGCCCAGGTATAGATTTGACATACCTGTTTTGAGCAATACATTATTTCTGCACACTTGCTGTTTGTATTTGTATGCGCTCAGGTCAGCCCAACACTCAGACTAAACTCAGATTAGCTTAAATTATGGGGTCATGGGCCAGCCCGTGGCTCACTCGGGAGAGTGCGGTGCTGATAACACCAAGGCCACGGGTTCGGATCCTATATAGGGATGGCCGGTTGGCTCACTAGCTGAGCGTGGTGTTGACAACACCAAGCCAGGGGTTGAGATCCCCTTACCGGTCATCTTTAAAAAAAAAAAAAAAAAATTATGGGATCATGTCTGCCTTCACTAATGTAAAACATCAAACTACTTTCTGGTTCCTTTTTTCTTTCTTTCTTTTTTTTTTTTTTGGTTCCTTTTTTCTTGTCCTCATCATATTGCTCATAGGACTCAGGTTTGTTTATTTATGAATTTCAGAGTTTAGACGTATTGAAAGATGCCATCTTTCCATCCCGTACCTGCCACCGAGAACTTCACAATCTAAAACAACAGTTCTGTATTTTGGAAAGTGAATTATGCAAGCTCCAGGAAGCAATGAAGGTTGGTATTGCCAAATAAAAAGTAAATCTGTAATTAGATAAGAAGAAATTTTATTAGAAAAGATTATTGCAATAGGGGAAATGCTCTGGCCGTAACATCTATGTCTCAAACGTCAGGCAGAAAGAGCTTTTCCTTCATAGTGAGGAGTAAAGGAGGCTCCAAGGAACCGGCTATGGGAAGTTGGATGAACAGGTGCACTCATCTGATCACACAGCTGATCTGATCAGGGAATGTTTTTGCTTGAGGTCAGCCAATTTTTGGAAGGAACCAGTAGGAGAGGTTAAGGGTAAGGAAAGGTCCAAGGGCCTGTGGGGAGAGGTGAGGCCTGACTAAAGTTTGGTCAAGTCAAGTTATGGATATTTTGTTCAGATTGGTCAGTAGCAACAAACAGTCAGCTAATAATTTATGAGACAAAGAATGGGAATTTGGAGGGCTTGTGTCTGGCCTTGTCATAGATAAACAAAGGAGTCATCCATACGTCTTACCTAAGTGATATAGAAAAGAATGGTTCTTTGTAGTAAGCTGTTTCTGAAACATGAAAGAATGGGAAGGTTTTTTTAAGCCATCCTTGTTTTCCAGAATCACAGGGCTCAGGTAAAGTTCAGCATCGTCAGTATCAAGGCAGAATATATGAAAACATTTTTGCCTGCTGCTTGTAAATTTTTTTTTTTTTTTTTGGTGGCTGGCTGGTACAGGGATCAAACCATGCACCTTGTTGTTATTAGCACCATGTTCTAACCAACTAAGCTAATAGGCCAGCCCTAAGGTTTTAAATAACTAGTCAGACGTAAAAATAAAACATTTTATTTATTTATTTTTGTCCTTTTTTGAGACTGGCTGCACTGCGCTCAGCCAGTGAGCACACTGGCCATCCCTATATAGGATTCGAACCCGCGGCAGGAGCGCTGCTGCGCTCCCAGCGCCGCACTCTCCCGAGTGCACCACGGTCCAGGGTTTGATCCCTGTACTGACCAACCACAAAAAAAAAAAAAAAAAAAAAAAAATCAATGTTTACGCACAGCAAAAGATATAAACCATATCGAATTAAAAACTGGGAAATATATTTGCTCAAATATCAGGAAATAGATTAATTTCTTGTATAAAGAACTCTTATAAATCAATACAAAAAAGACCAACAACTCAGTAGTAAAATGGAAAAATATACAGTGTTCATTTAAAAAGAAAGAATACAAATGGATCTTAAATATAAGACTAGGTGCTTGTATTAGTCAGGGTTCTCCAGAGAGACAGAATCAATAGAATACGTTATAATTATATGGGAAGGATTTATTAGGGGAATTAGCTCACGTGACCATGAAGAAAAGTCCCATGATAGGCCATCTATAAGTTGGATACCAGTAGCATGGCTCAGTCCAAGTCCAAAGGCCTCAAAACCAGGGAAGCTGATGGTGTCCTTGGTGTAAGTCCTGGAACCCAAAAGCTGAAGAGTTTCATAGCTCATGCGACTATGAGGCCGGCCCGTGGCTCACTCGGTAGAGTGCGGTGCTGATAACACCAAGGCCACGGGTTCGGATCCTATATAGGGATGGCCGGTTCGCTCACTGGCTGAGCGTAGTGCTAACAACACCAGGCCAAGGGTTGAGATCCCCTTACCGGTCATCCTTAAAAAAAAAAAAAAAAAAAGATAGCTCATGCGACTATGAAGGAAAGTCCCACCATAGGCCGTCTGCAAACTGGATGCTGGAAGCGTGGCTCAGTCCAAGTCCAAAGGCCTCAAAACCAGGGAAGGTGATGGTGTCCTTGGTGTAAGTCTTGGAATCCAGAAACAGAAGAGTCTCATAGCTCACGCTACTATGAAGAAAAGTCCCACCATAGGCCGTCTGCAAACTGGATGCTGGAAGCGTGGCTCAGTCCAAGTCCAAAGGCCTCAAAGCCAGGAAAGGTGATGGTGTCCTTGGTGTAAGTCCTGGAATCCAAAAGCAGAAGAGTCTTGAGCTGTGATGTCCACAGACAGGAGAGAAAAGTGTATCTCAGCTCCAGCTGATCAACAGAGAGCTTCACCTCTTTCCTCTGTCTTTTGTTCTCTCTGGACCCCCAGGGGATTGGATGGTTCCCACCCACATGGAAGGTGGGTCTTTCACACCCAGGCCACTCAGACTCTCCTACTAATCTCTGCTGGAAACACCTTCATGGACACACCTGAAAAGATTGCTTTACCAGGTTTCTCAGCATTCCTTCATCTAACCAAGTTGACATCTAGAATTACCTTCACAGTGCTCAACTGTACTAAAGAGTGAATCAGGGGCTGGCTAGTTAGCTCAGTTGGTTAGACTGCAGACTTATAACACCAAGGTCACAGGCTCAGATCCCCATACTGGCCAGCCACCAAAACAAAAAAAAAGAGTGAATCAATTTTAGGTGTGGTACAGTCACAAAGCCTCAAAAAACATTTGCTTAAATAAAATACAGTCATGTGTCACTTAATGATGAGGCTACCTTCTGAGAAATGCATTATTAGGTAATTTCCTCATCATGCAAACAACATAAAGAGTACTTACACTAACCTAGATGGTACAGCCTATTGCTCCTAGGCTACAAACCTGTACAGCATATTAGCGTACTGGGTGCCATAGGTAATTGTATCACAATGGTAAGTATTTGTGTATCTAAACATCAACATCTCTAAACATAGAAAAGGTACGGTAAAAATATGGTGTTATAAACTTTTGGGACTACAGATGTATTGGTGATCCATTGACTGAAACATCATTTTGTTGTGCATGACTATAGAAGTTTATTTCTCTCCCTCCCAAAGACTTTGGAAGAAGGCAATCCAGAGCTGCTGTAGGGATTCCATAGTCATCAGGCTCCTTCCATCTTGTTCCACCATCTTTAACACACTCCCTCATGACCCAAGATGGTTGCATGAGCTCCAGCATCATGTCTTCAATTTAGGCAGCTGGAAGAAAGAAGGTACCCTATCTCCCCCTTTAAGGAGACTTCTCTACAGTCACATACAGAACTTTTACTTATATCTCATTTGGCTAAAACATAGTCATATAATTACACCTAGCCAAAAGGGAGCCTGCGGAATGTAATCTTTTATCTGAATTACAATGTGTCCAGCTAAAAATCAGGTTTTCTATTACTAAAGAAGAAGGCAAAAATGTATATTGGGAAGCAATTAGTAGTCTCTGCCACGCACAAAACAGAAATGTAAATTAAATTAAATGAGCGTTGTTTTTAACCTATACTGACAAAACAAACAAAAAACCAAAAGGTTTGGAGAAACAGGTGCTCTCTTACATTGTTGAGAAGAGCATAAATTGGTAAAACTTCTATGGGCTACAATTAGATAATATCTATCAAAATTAAAAATACATACATCCATTGACCTTACCAAATTTTATATGTATATACGAAGTTACTTATTGTTGTGTGATTTGAAATAGCAAAAAAATTGCAAACAAACTAAATGTCAAGCAATATGGGATTTTAAAAAAAAATTATTTTGTATTTAAGCACTGATTTTACAAATTCAGTATATAAAGGTGAACTAAATTTACAACTTAATTTGTTTACATAAATTCCCTTCAACATACATTTCTGCTAAGATGTGTGTAAGATTTTGCATGCATCTTGTAAGAAATCACACAGATGTATCTGCTTTTTCTATAAACTTGGCCAGCTTCACATCTCTTTTGGTCAATCCACCACAGTAACGGGAGGTGAGAGTCATGCGGACCTTGTTGTGCACACTGAATCATTCCAGGTGATGACTCATCTTCTCTGCTTATAAAGCAATTCGGGACATAAAGCCAAATGCCTGATTAAAATTTTTGAAGGAGAACTCTTTGTAGATGGCATCTCACTCACTTAATTCTGACCATCCTGCTGCTTTAACATCAAGTATAATATGGCTCTTCTCTGCTATCAACCAGTGAACATCTGCTGACATGGCTGTGAGGCTCTGACTCCCACCAATATGGGATTAATTAAATAAATTATAGGGCTGGCCGGTTTCTCAGCTGGTTAGAGCATGGCGTTATAACACAAAGGTCAAGGGTTCAGATCCCCGTACTTGCCAGATGCCTGGGGGGAAAAAAAACCCATCCATCCATGCAGTGGAAGACATGTGTAATCTTAACATCCAATAGCTGAGACTGTGACTGTATTTGGAGATAAAGCCTTTATTTATTTATTTATTTATTTTTTGTGACCAGTAAGGGGATCGCAACCCTTGGCTTGGTGTCGCCCACACCGCACTCAGCCAGTGAGTGCACCGGCCATCCCTATATAGGTTCCAAACCCACGGCCTCAGCGCTGCCAGCGCTGCACTCTCCCGAGTAAGCCACGGGGCCGGCCCATGGAGATAAAGCCTTTAAATAGGTGATTAAGTTCATATTAGTTTGGGGACATAATTTGACCCTCAACAGTCATGTTCCAGCCCATTAGCCTTTTATCAGTTCCTTGAGTGTACTATGTTCTTTGCTGCATTAAGTGTTTTTCCCTCTGCAATGAACTCTTACCCCAGTCATCTCCCTTCACCTGGTAAATCTCAGCTCTTGAGACAATCATTAAACATTACTCCCCAAACCTCTAGATGTTCATGCTCACAGCATACTTTATTGTTCTTACTGAAGTATTATTTTGTTTTGTTTTGAGTGTATGTATGTTTAATGTCTGTCTTCCCTCACCTCACCAGACCGTCAGTTCCATGAGGTGAGAGACAAGGGTCATATTGTACCCACAGTACCTGGCACATATCACATACAAGATGAATGAATGAATGAATGAAGCTTGTGATAATTAAATGATAAAATATTATGAAAGGCATGGTACACTGAGAAAGCATTTAATACATAGTAGCTATTATTTCGATGACTCTCAGTGGCAAGAACCAAATTAAACTGCTATTCATTTGCCAAATGTCATATCTTCTTCCAGACTGTCTCAGAAAATTCTTGTCCAAGCTGTACTCACATGTGTCCCATGAGTGGCAAACTTACAAATGTGGCCACTGGAGAATCCCAAGCTGCACTTCCTTCCTCACTGCCACAGCCAGCCAGCCACCTTCATCCTCCCCCACCTCCTCCTCTGCCTCCTCCTCCACCACCACCTGCACCTTTGCTGCTCAGAAAATCGGATCCCACTAAAGCACTTCAGGTAGGAAACAAGCTAGCAATGGTGTGTTTTGGTCAGTGTGTAATATAGGAGTAAAGCCAAGTGGCCCTTTAAAGCTGGGCTAAGGGCTTGGATAGGAGGCTACATCTTGTTCGGATCCTATATCTTAATTATGTCAATGATTGTGTTTTTAAAAACTCAGTCCCCAGGGAACTTACAGAAGCTGGATTTAGAAATGAAAGTGATGTATGTGTGTTTTTTTTAAGGATAAATAAAACACTGTAGAATGGAAGATTCCTATTGGCCTCTCAGCATATATTTTTACAAAAAAAAAAAAAATCCTCCCTAAGAAACCAAATTAAGAACAGAAGATTGTTTAATGAGTGAAGTCAGGACAAAAAGAGTTGGTGGATTCTAAAGTTTAATGTTATTAGGCTGGAGAACCAGTGTCCATTACAGTTACTTCTCTGCAGAGGGACCAGAATATCTTTGAATCACTCTAAGACAGGCATGACCCTGTTTTAAATCTGTTGAATTTTCACTATGGATACATTTGATTTAAAATAGCTAAGTTAAATCCACAGCCTACTGTTATATTTTCTCTAATGTATACCTTTCTGCTTATACATTCTTGCTGTGTGAGAACTGAGTCATCTTTCTAGGTAATTTAGGCAAAAAAAAAATTTTTTTAATAAAGATGACCAGTAAGGGGATCTTAACCATTGACTTGGTGTTGTCAGCATCACGCTCACCCAACTAAGCCAACCAGCCATCCCTGTACAGGGATCCGAACCCGTGGCCTTGGTGTTATCAGCACCCTATTCTCCCGAGTGAGCCACGGGTCGGCCCTTCAGGCAAAATTTTACTTTGAACTGAGAAACTCTTTCAATTCCTGCCTTATTATAATGACTCCTGGGGAAGATGCATTATTGCAGGAACTAGCCCATCTCTTATTTACTATCAAAGCCCTACATTTTGATGAATACTTTTCAATAGCCTTAGCATCCATGGATACTAAAAACAGGATCATTCTTGGTTGAGTGGAAAGAATTTGAGAGGTTCCTAAGGTAAATACGAGTTAACTCTTAACTCCGAATCTTTAAAAACTGTATTTGGATTTGCATTTCACCAGATGTCCTGGTTCCAATTTGAATTCTAACCTCTCCATGTGTTTTAAGGCTGGACCATTAAAAAAGGATGGACCCATGCAGATAACAGTTAAAGATCTACTGGCCGTGAAATTAAAGAAAACACAGAGTTTTGATGAGAGGAGGAAGGTAAGATGTCATTGACCATATACACAGTCTTTGTGCTTTTAACCTGGTTGTCCCTTTATGCAAAATAAGCATACGCCTTATATAGAGAGATCATTCCAAGTTAAGTATTTGATGTTTTATTTTAGTAGTTTTGGATCAACGTAAAAAAATGTGTAGATCCCATAACTATTTACTTAGGCAGTTTTATCTACCAACCTTTAGTCTGAAGTGGTAGATGCATACTTTGAAGCTTTGGAATAAAAATTGCATACAATAGTGGATATGTCTTACACATACTCAGCCCTCATATATTTGCTGTTTCAGCATGTTTATATTTTGAGTGATATTTTAAAATGTGTTTTTAATAATGTCTCATTTTCTGATTAAAGTTTGTATCATCACCAAAGGCACGGAATCCACTGGTTACTGTCTCTGACCTGCAGCGGGTTACACTGAAGCCTAACTCCAAAGAGTTATCAAATCGAATTGCAAATGTATTAATGTAAGAACTGTATAGTATTATGTTCTACTGCTACTTAAAAGAATGATTATTTCTAACTTTAAAAATTATATATGCTGGGGCTGGCCCGTGGCTCACTTGGGAGAGTGCGGTGCTGATAACACCAAGGCCCCAGGTTCGGATCCCATATAGGGATGGCCAGTTTGCTCACTGGCTGAGCGTGGTGCTGACAACACCAAGTCAGGGGTTGAGATCCCCTTGCCAGTCATCTTTTAAAAAAAAAAAAAATTATATATGCTCATGTAGAAAAATTTAAAACTACAGAACAGTTTTTTTTTTTTTTTTTTAAAGATGACCGGTAAGGGGATCTCAACCCCTGGCTTGGTGTTGTCAGCACCACGCTCAGCCAGTGAGCGAACCAGCCATCCCATCCCTATATGGGATCCGAACCCGTGGCCGTCGTGTTATCAGCACCGCACTCTCCCGAGTGAGCCACGGGCTGGCCCCAGAACAGTTTTTAAAAAAAGACAAAAATCATCTAAATAATCCTGTTATTGGAGATAACCACTGTTAATACACTGTTGTTTATCACTAGTCTTTTTCTGGACATATACTCTATTGTCTCCATTTCAAGATGCTGTTTATTATAAGATATACCACTGATTTAATAACAGATTTGGGGAGAAAAAGAAATATTATCAACAATTTTAACAACAGCCTGGCTGGCTAGTTAGCTCACTTGGGAGACTATAGTGCTGATAACAGCAAGGTCACAGGTTTGGATCCCTATACCTACATCTGCTCCACCAAAAAATATAAATAAATAAATAAATAACCAGCTTGATTTCAGAAATAATAAATATGAAAACTATTATGTCTTGGAATCAAGGAAATATGGGTTGTGTGTGTGTGCCTGTGTATAATCATATTGTAGATACACTTATAGCTTTTCCCATTTAATATGTTATAAACTTTTCCTCATCTTATTAAAAGTTAGCTCAAAGCATCATTTTGACTTCTTCAATGTTTGCAGTTCATTATTTGTAAATTTCATAGATAAAATCCTGTCTTGAGTCATTTAGGTTGTTTATGATTTTTAATTTCTATTACTCTTCAATGAACATCCTTGTCCATCATCTGTGTGCATAGCTGTTTTCCCCTAGGATGGATTCTTACATGTGTAACTCCTGGGTCAAGAAGTATTACTTGTTAGAATGGTTATATCATCTTATGCACCCATCAGCATCTACTGCTTTTTTTTTCTTTTTCTTTTTTTTTCAAAGGCAGCTGTGCTTGTATCTGCTATTTTTTTTTTTTTAAAGCTGGCAGGTGGGGGATCCAAACCCTTGACCTTGGTATTATCAGCACCATGCTCTCCCAAGTGAGCAACTGGCCAGGCTGGAACTGCTAATTTTTATTTATTTATTTATTTATTTATTTATTTTTTTTAACCCGGGGCCTTGGTGTTATCAGCACCGCACTCTACCGAGTGAGCCACGGGCTGGCCCTTTATTTATTTTTTAAAATTGTATTTACTTATTTATTTATCTTATATATTGTAATTAATTTTAATACCCCTTACCAATTCCTCCCTTTCCCCCTTCCTCTCCCCTTTTCCCACCCCTGACAACCTCAGTTCTTTTTACTTCTCTTAAAAAGTTCAAAGAATTATTGTGATTGTTGTGTCTTTTTTTTTTTTCCTATTTATTTGTTGTTATTCATTTATATTAGCTCCCACATATAAGTGAGAACATGCAGTATTTGTCTTTCTGTGCTTGGCTTATTTCACTTAACATAATTTTCTCTAAGTTCGTACATGTTGCTGCGAATGGCAGAATTTCTTTCTTTTCTATAGCAGAGTATTGAACTGCTAATTTTTTTTTCCTTTTTGTCTTTTTTCGTGACCGGTAACGGGATCGCAACCCTCGGTGTCGCACCCGCACCGTGCTCAACCAGTGAGCGGACCGGTCTCTATATGGGATCCAAACCCTCGGTGGGAGCGCCGCCGCGCTCCCAAGCGCCGTACTCTACCGAGTGCGCCACTGGGCTGTCCCTGAACTGCTAATTTTTAATGTAAAGAATAAAACTACTTTCTAGGAACTTGCCTATAGAAATGATTGCTTTGCTTTGAGGAAAATGATAAAATCTGGCAAGTTCTAATTTTTATATCTTTATTTTATCAGTAATCCTGGTAAAAGCCAAATAGATCTGCGGAAACTGCTTAGAAAAGTTGATGTAGAGAGGTAATACACTCTTTTATCATTATACTTTCTAAATTTGTTAAAAATATTGGCATAAAACACAGCTCCCAATATTTTCAATACCTTTGCAGGAGCCCGGGTGGAACCCCTCTTACCAATAAAGAAAATACAGAAACAGGAACTGGACTGACCCGAGTAATGACCCGGGCCTTGCGGAGAAAGTTTCAGGTATAACTTTAATTAAAAAAAAAAAAAGAGAGAGAAACTAGTTCCTTTTCTTGAAAGTAATTTATTTAGAATCATTATCTGGGCTGGCTGGTTAGCTCAGTTGGTTAGAGTGTGGTGGTATAATACCAAGGTCATTAGCCCATTAGCCACCAAAAAAAGGAAAAAAGAATTATAATTTCATAGTAATATTAGCTTTCTTAGTAATAATAATAATTTTTAAATGGTACCTGTATTAGTCTGTTTCTGTTGCTTATAGCAAAACACATGGAACTGGGTGATTTATAATGAAAATGAAATTTATTGCTTACAGTTTCTGAGTCTGGGAAGTCTAAAGTCCAGTGAACACATTTGGTGAGAGCCTTGGTGGTAGAAACAGTGATGGCAGAGTATCACGTTGTGAAAACGGCAGAGCAGAGAGCAGAGAGAGACACACTGTCCTCTCTCTCCTTTTAAAGCTCTCAGAACCACACCCCTGACCACCATCTTCAATCCATTCACTATGGCATGTTCCTACAATCCAATCACCTCTTCAAGTCTCCACCTTTCAGTTACCATAATAGGATCTCCCACCCTCTTAACAGTCATAGTAGGGGCCAAGTTTCTAATACATAAAACTTGGGGGACACAATTCAAGCTTCAGTGAGTTTTGGGAGAAGATTATTCAATCCATTATGTCCCGCCCCTGGCCCCCCCAAACTCATGTCCTTTTCACATACAAAATATATTCATTTCATCACCAAATTCTTAACTTGTCTCAACTCAAAAGTCCAAAGTTCAAAGTCCCATCCATGAAATCAATACAAGTTATCTACTTCCAAGATAAAATGGTGGGACAAACATAGGGTACATATTCCCATTCCAAACGGGAGAAATAGGCTAAAAAAAAGGTGTTAACAGGTCCCACACAAGTCTGAAATCCAGCAGGGCAGGCAATCTCAAAGCTGGCAAATCACACACCTTGACTCCATGGTTTTTATCTTCGTGGTCCAGAATGGCTACACTTCCTGAAGCCTCATGTTCACATTCCAGGCAAGAGAAGGAGAAAAACAAAGGGCAGAAGGGTATGTTAGCTACGCTGCCCCTCATCTCTTTACAGAGGCTTTATCCAGGAACTTCTGATTACATCAGGGAAGTTGAGAAAATTGGGTTTTAGAATCTGGATGCAACAGTACCCTGCGAAACATCTTCTTTCTGTTAGTGAGGAAGAAGGACAGTTGTACTGGCTACAGAACATAATTCATATTTTACTCTGGACTTTTTTTTCACAGCTGGCTCATCCTAGAAGCCCAACTCAAACTCTGCCACTTTCCAGAAGCAGTTTTGAAGAACAGAACTGATGCCAACTCTGCCTGACTCCATATGATGATTCATAAAATATACAGATAAAATTACCCCCCCAAATTTTAATGTAGTAGGGTATGTATAAATATACTAATATAATTCCATTTAAAGAATTAGAATATGTATGGAGACCACACATACTGTAGTATAAAGTGGATATTTGGATATTTTCTAGTTTGCATGATCAATGAGAGAACCGGATGATGCAATCTCCAAAATTATTTTTATCCTGGATTACCCAATTTAGGTTAGAGAGGTTCAAATTTAACTAGATAACTCTAGTTTGTATTGTATAGGCACAGTTAAGACATTAAGGAAATAGCCTGGTTTTTGTTCATCCCGGGTACTCTTGGGTATTTGAAAAGTATTTCAGCTTGTAAGGCTCAAATATTAATTGCTAAAAACTTGATCAATTAAAATGATGCTCTAGATCTTATTTCTATTTTATTTCTGTAATTATTTTATAAACAAATACAGCTATTTTCCAAAACAATTTGAAGGAAAAGGCCCAATGTGACCTTAAAACTTAGAATGTATTATTTCTAGCACCTTAAGTGGGTAGTTATATCTGGTTCACTGAAGTCTGAGATAATCTTTATTTTTGTATCTGCTGTCTGCATTCATGCAGCTAAATACAAATTTCATGAAGACTTCAACATGAACCTTTTAACTTCCACAATGCCCTGCCAAGGATTCTCTGAAGTCCATGGCAGATTCTCTGTGAGTCCTGGTTCCCTTCCTTACCAGCCCGTGTGTTCAGTAACAGTAATAATGCACATCTCGCTGGGTTTTGCTCTTTCCTGCCAGACTAGGGTTGCCAGATTTAGCAAATTAGAACACAAAATACCCAATTAAATCTGGATTTCAGATAGACAACAAGTAACTTTTAAGTATAAATGTGTCCCATTAAACAACAAATAGTTTTTTTTAGTATAAGTATGTCCTAAATATTGCACAGAACATATTTATACTAAAAAACTTATTCATTGTTTACCTGAAATTCACATTTAACTGGGCATCCCATATTTTATTTAGCAACCTTATCAGTCAGTCCCCTGCAAAGTTGCCAAGTATTTGTGGGAGCCCCCAGTTTGCCAGATATGTCTGCTTAGCAGTGGACACTACTGTAGCTTCAGCCAGGATGTCCATCACATATGTGCTAAGTATCATGGAGGAAGGGAACTCTCATTATGGTGAGTGTGACTGAGGGCACAGGATTAGCTTTGGTGCTAATATCCTGCTCTGCAGTTCCAAAAATAGGGGTAGTGACTCCTCAATGATAGGAAGCAAGGTGTTTCAGATATTCACTGAACTTTCTAGTCTGACAGGAAGAAGCTACACAGATGATATCCTTAAAATATCCTCAGGTTAGCTTAGGCTAAAAAGATAATTTAGCAATTTCCCAGAAATGCCTATATTTCCACAGAAAAATATTGCATTGAGATGCCAAATAGAGTGTTGTTGGAAAGCCACCAAACTGGAAAGCAGGCCTGGGGGTGGATAGTTTTCAGCATCTAAGAGGCAGTCCTGTTTATGAGACCCACATTTATGTTTACAACACATTTATGGATGAAAATTAAACAGATAATGAAGTTAAGAGATATATCTCCTTCTAGTAAAAGCAGTCGAGTATTTGTAACAGAGTAATATTTTATGGGACACTTATAATGTTTATAATATTAATAAACCACCATGTACTGTATCAATTTAATCTGAATGTTTTGACCTTTCTTGTGGGATAAAGGTTCATTAGAAAAATGCTGTAGAAATCATACTCATAAAGGGCCAGTCCGTGACTCACTTGGAAGAGTGTGGTGCTGATGACACCAAGGCCATGGGTTCGGATCCCTATATAGGGATGGCCGGTTCGCTCACTTGGAAGAGCGTGGTGCTGACAACACCAAGTCAAGGGTTAAGATCCCCTTACCAGTCATCTTTAAAAAAAAAAAAAAAAAAGAAATCTTACACATAAACATTTGCAAAGCTGCTACTGCCTTCATACCAGTGTTAAAATGTGTTCTACTTTGCATCTTTTATTATTTTTTTATGACAGATTTTATATTGTAACCATTTGAGAATACTGTAAATGCTGTGGCTTCATTAAACTACTGCTTATCATATGCTTGTAATGTTTATTTTGAGACTGAATGGCAACCAGAGAATGTAAACAATCAAGGTGTATCTGGTTATGTTTTTAAATAAAGATAAACAAAACCTTTGATTTTTCTCTTTTTTAACCTTTTTTTACTAGATGTATAACACATATAGACAAGTACATAAAATGTAAATATATGTTAACAAATTATAAAGCAAACGCTCATGTAACCACAAAGAAACAGACATTATAGGCTTCCTCAGGAGCCCTGCCTGTCTCCCTTCCCTATCATAATCCTTTTCCTCACTAAGTAACCACTGACCTGCTTGTTGCAATAAATATTTATTTGCTTTTACCCTTTAGATATGCATCCCTAAATGCTATGATTTCTTTTGCTTGCTTTTTAACTCTATGTAAATAGAATCATACGGTATATGTTCTTTTGTTTCTGGCTTTTTTCAATCAACATTTATTTTTAAGATTAAACCATGTTATTTTATAGTGCTACAGATAATTTATTTTTGATGTGTGAAAATAGTTATTAGTTCATTCTATTGTTAATGGACATTAGACTTATTTACAGTTTGGGGTTATTATGAACCGTGCATGCCATTGTGAACATTCTTGAACATGTACATGTGTACAATAGTTACTCTAATGTGTATATCTGGGAGTGGAACTGCTAGGTCATGAAGCACATCTATTTTCAGATTTTCTAGATACTGCCAAACTGATTTCATAAGTGATTGTGCCAATCCACAGTACTTTCAGCAAAGTATGAGAGTTCCTGTTGCTCCTGTTTTCTTCAAGAGTATCTTTCTATTTGATTTTTCCATGTTTTCGTTTACTTGGAAAACCTGTATGATGTGTGTGGTTAATACACACTATTTTGGAGGATCTGTTGCTGTTATGTTGGCTGTGATTGCAACTCTCACCACTTCCTGTGGTTCGGGTTTAGGGTCCAAATCAGACTCAAGACAGTGAAGGAGGTTGGTGTCTGCTTCCAGTTGCCGACTCCCTTATGTCAGCACCACGCTCACCCAGTGAGCGAACCGGCCATCCCTATATGGGATCCGAACCCGTGGCCTTGGTGTTATCAGCACCGCACTCTACCGAGTGAGCCACAGGCCGGCCCACGACTCCCTTATGTACTTGACTAAATCACCCTCGGCTATGCCCTCTTTGGCCGTGGCAGTGGACTCAGCTCCAGAGGCAGCAGTTTAAAAAGATTTGGTAACTGTAGTTCACCTTGACCCTGCTGTCAAAGATGATCAGTATAATCCTACCTATGAGACAGTGTTTGCTCCTGAGTTTGAACCAGAAAATCCCTTTAGGACACAGCAAATGGCTGCCCCTAGAAATATACTTTCTGGATATGTGGAACCAGCTCATATCAATGATTTCATGCTTGAACAGCAAAGAACTTTTGCAGCTTACAGTTATGAGTAGGATCCTTTGTTAGATAATCATCAAGTGTCTGCTAAATATATTGTTTTTGCAGAACAAGCTGAAAAAAATCAAAGTTTAATTGTGTTTGGTCAGAAGAAAAGAGGAAAAAGTTCAAAGAAAATGATGCATCTAATATTGATGATTTCTTGGGACCATGGGCAAAATATGTGGATGAAAGAGATGTAGGCAGACCTTCAGAAGAATAAAAATAGTTGGATGAAATCACAGCAAAGAGGCAGTAAAATGGCAAACAGGAAGAAGAGAAACCTGTGGAGGAGAAGACAACCTTACATGTTAAAGAAATATATCCTACTATCAAGGCAGGTCCTCAGGATGTTGGTGTTAATCTACTGTCAGCTGTGTCACCTGAGAAGAGTTATCTTCCCAAAAAACAAATTCATGTGTGGTCTGGACACACAAAGGTCATCAGTGCAGAGTGTATCTTCTCTCTGACCATATATTGCTGTCTTTTTCCATGGACTGTAAAATTAAGCTATGAGAGGTTTATGAAGACCAGCACTGTCTGTGAACATTTATTAGTCACAGTAAAGCTCTCGGGGACATCTGCTTTGATACTGCAGGAACACAGTTCCTCAGCATAGCTTGTAACAGGTATCTTAAGCTCTGAGACACTGAGACAGGACAGTGTATATCAAGATTTACAAACTGAAATGTACTTTATTGTGTAAAAGAGATCCTGATGAAGATAATCAAAACCTCTTTGTGTCTGGGATATCTGATAAAAAGATTGTGCAATGGGACATTCCAACCAACTGAGCTAACCAGCCAGCCCTGCAATGGGATATTGGAAGTGGAGAAATTGTTCAGGAATTGAAGAAATCACGCAGGAGTATAATCAACATTTGGGAGCTGTCAGCACCGTTGTTTTCATTGAGAAGGATAGGAAATTTGTGAGCACATCTGATGATAAGAGTCTAAGAGTTTTGGAATATGATATTCCTGTGGAGTACAAGTATATTGCAGAACCCAGTATATACTCAATTCCTGCAGTGACTTTTTCTCCAAATGGGAAATGGCTACCATGCTAATAAATGGAAAACCAAATCTTAATTTTTGGAGCACAGGACAGATTTAGATTAAGTAAGAAAAAAAAAATTAAGGGCCATATGGCAGCAGGCTATGCTTGTCAGGTGGGCTTGCCATTGGACATGAGCTATGTGATTTCAGGAGATGGAAATGGAAAATTAAACATTAGGGACTGAAAGATCACAAAACTCTACAGTCGGCTTAAAGTTCATGGTAAAGTGTGTAAAGGTACAGTGTGACATCTTCATGAAACATTTAAAGTCATAACATGTGGTTGGGATGGTCTCATTAAATTGTGGGATTAATGGGATTACTCCTTAAGCTATACAAGATCATTTTTGATACAATGTCATATTTAACTATATTTAATTATTAAACGTGTTGAATGGCAATTTGATTTATGGATGTTTTCCTTACATGGCTTTATGAAAGTGACCTATTGCTTAAAAAAATATTTACTGAATCTGCCAGCACCTTGATCTTGGACTTGCCAACCTCCAAAACTGTGAGAAATAATTTCTGTTGTTTATAAGTGTAGGAAAAGTGAAGGAAAATGGTCAGGGCCCCTCAGATGTTCAGAATCTTGCTGGGCCGACCCCGTGGCTCACTCGGGAGAGTGCGGCGCTGGGAGCTCAGAGGCACTCCTGCCTGCTGCGGGTTCGGATCCTATACAGGGATGGCTAGTGTGCTCACTGGCTGAGCGTGGTGCGGCAACACCAAGCCAAGGGTTGTGATCCCCTTACCAGTCACACACACGCACAAAAAAAGAATCTTGCTGAGCATTTGATGTAAACATGCAAGTGCACACAGGTGTTGCTTGGTTACTGCCCGAGGGTTCGGATCCCACATACAGACCGGTTCCTGCTCACTGGCTGAGCGAGGCGCGGGAGCAACACCGAGGGTTGCGATCCGTTGCCGGACACGGAAAAAGACAAAAAAAAAAAAATTTTTTTTTTGGTAAATTTAACTCATAATTTTATTGGTAACTTCATTTTGCTCTTTGTAGAGGTTGTTTATACAGAGAATGACTGTTGAGTTTTTATTTGACAAGTAGCTATTGTTGGCAGCAATTTGGGTTTATTTCCCTGATACACTGAAAGGGTCCTTTTGGAATCAAGAAAGAATCCCTAGTGGATTTGGGATCCTAGAGGAGATAAAGTAATTAATGACTCAGAAATATACTATATACTTATCTCTTCAACCAAAAGGGCAGTAAAGAAGACATAAGACAATAATAAAAATAAAAGAACAGGGATAATGTAATTTAATATAAATCTGAAAGAAAGATAAAACCACCCACAACTACTGTTCCCATTATTTTCCATGGATCAAGTTCTAATTTTTTTGGCTTCATAAGTTCCACTCTTTTTTTTTTTTTTAAGTAAAAGATGACCAGTAAAAGGATCTTCACCCTTGAGTTAGTGTTGTCAGCACCACGCTCTCCCAAGTGAGCTAACTGGCCATCCCTATAGAGGGATCCGAACCCGCAGCCTAGTTGTTATCATCAACACACTCTCCCAGGTGAGCCACAGGCCAGCCCTAAGTTCCACTCTTTTTGATGATATATATCTTGTATATTTTTAGTTGTAAAACACTAGTCTACTTTGCACTATTCCTGTAATTATTAATGTTAGATTTTATAAATATATATATGTGTGTACACACACACACACACAATTTTTCTTGGATTTGTGATTCAAAGAACTTTTGTTTTCTTTTTGGCTAGTAGGGGGATCTGAATGCTTGACCCTGGTGTTACAAGGTCACACTCTAACCAACTGGGCTAACCAGCTAGCCCAAAGAATTGTTAAAATGGTCTTATATCAGCAAAGTCACATACTGAACATAGCAAATAATCTGCATGTGAGGATCACAATATAACTTATCTGGATGAATGTAGAATTTCTCATTTTATTTGGCTCTTCAAGGAGAGATAGGTTCTGGATATGTAGAAGTGAAGGGGAAAAGTAAAGAGTAAATAGACAAACAAAATTTTTTTTTTTTTTTTTTTTTTTTTTTAAAGATGACCGGTAAGGGGATCTCAACCCTTGGCTTGGTGTTGTCAGCACCAAGATCCCCTTACTGGTCATCTTTAAAAAAAAATCTGTACCACACTATAGGTCCCACCCCTGCTTTGCGAATTAAATGGGGTAATTATTGATAAAGACTTAGCACAAATTCATGCACAGAATAAGTAATCTGCGTTTGAATATGATATTTTATTGTCATTATTTGACATTCCAACTAAGAACTTTCAAAACGCAAATGATCTAATTCCATTTCTACTTTAAAATGAAGAATATTTAAAAAAGTAAATCTAACCAAACTTCTAATCGGCTAAATTAAATATTGAGTTAAAGCTTTCTACATTGCCTCGAGGAAGAACTTTTAAATATTATTACAAATTGAAGAGTCTTCATTGTAGAAAAATTAGAAAATAGAGATATAAAATAAAAGAGGATATCTGCACAAAAACCAGCACATGGATGTTTCTAACAGCTTTATTCATAACTACCAAAACTTGGAAGTAACCAAGATGTTCTTCAAGTGAATGAATAAATAAACTGTGGTAGGTTCATACAATGGAATATTTCAGCTCTAAAATGGAATGAGCTATTGAATCATGAAAAGACCTGGGAGAACTTTTCTTCCCTCATGTATTTATTTATTTATTTAATTTGGCAGCTGGCCAGTATAGGGATGGAACACTGGACCTTGGTGTTATCAGCACTACCCTCTAACCAACTGAGCTAACTGGCCAGCCCTTGGAAGAACTTTAAATGCATATTTACTAAATGAAAGAAGCCAATCTGAAAAGGTTATGTACTGTATGATTCCACCTGTACAACATTCTGGAAAAGGTAAAACTATGTAGACAGTAAAAAAGATCAGTGGTTGCCAGGGGTTCGAGGGACAAATAGGCAGAACAGAGGATTTTTAGGGCACTGAAACTATTCTGTATGATACTGTAATGGTGGGTGTACATTTGTCAAAACCCATAGAATGTATAAAACTAAAAGTGACCCTAATATAAAATATGGGTGATAATGATGTGTCAATGTAGATTCATCCATTGTAACAATGGTACTACTCTGGAGATGGGATGTTGATAGTGGGGGAAGCTGTGCATGTGCAGGGACAGGAGATACACGGGAACTCCCTGTGCTTTCCACCCAATTTTGCTGTAAACGTAAAACTGCTATGAAAAAGTCTATTAAAAAATAAAAATAAAAACATTTTTAAAAGAGGAGCAAAGTAAAAAAAGTAAACAAATCTCACCACAGTTAATATTTTGGTATATATTCTTCCCAGCCGGAAAAAATTATTTTTTAAAGTTTGTACTCTACAAACATTTCAAAATCACTGGCTTTTTTCCATTGATGTGAGCGAATTATATTTCTTGTAAACAGGATAGGAGAAGGAAATATCTTCACCTTGATTTGCAAGATGTTTCCACAGCGGTGTTTCTTAAACTGTACAGGATATATTGGGATTTAACTGAAATGCATATTCTGATTCAGTAGGTCTGGGTCGTGGCCTGAAATGCTACTTTTCTAACAAGTTCCCTCTGCTTCCATCTGCAGTCTGCACCGGTTGTAGACCTTAAATTGAACCCTTTTCTTCTGTTAGAAGAGCCACTTGACAGTTTTTTCCTCCTCGCAGTGTTCTGTATTCTTTGAAATGCAAACGCATCCTTCTAATTGTCTTTTTTTGTTTTTTTCTTCCTACAGTCTCAAGTTGAGCAACTTTTTTTTTTTTTTAGCAGCTGGCCCGTACGTGCAATCCGAACCCTTGACCTTGGTGTTATAAGGCTGTGCTTTAACCAGCTGAGCTAACCAGCCAGCCCCCTGAGTAGACAAACCAGCTGTGGTTTATGAGTTAAGGACTAGAGAAAACCTTGGTGTGGAAATAGGAGAGGAGCGGGAGGAGGAACCAAATGTGAGAGGAAAGCAAGTACTGAAGAAGCGGAGGAGGGATTTCAAAACTGGACGAAAGCCGGATGGATATACTGGACGGACCGGAAGGACTCGAGAGAAGGCTCTTTACTATGGCGGGTCCTGTCAGCTTGCGAGAGCTTCTAATGGGAGCCTCAGCCCGGACGGGCTCTGAAAGTCCCGGAGGGTCCCCTACAGAGGGCGGAGGGAGCGCGGCTGGCGGATCGGAGCCTCCATGGAGGGAGGACGAGATCTGCGTGGTGGGAATCTTCGGCAAGACGGCTCTGCGTCTGAATTCCGAGAAGTTCTCTCTTGTGAACACGGTGTGCGACCGACAGGTCTTTCCCCTTTTTCGCCACCAAGATCCTGGGGTTCCAGCGCCTGGAATCAGGACCGAGGCTGGCGCTGTCGGGGAGGCGAATGGAGCCGGGGACCCAGGAGCTGCAGCAGGGGATCCTGTTCCGGGAGACGAAGCTGCCGCGGAAGGTAACCGAGCTGAACCAGCCTCCCAGGACTACAGCCTTTTGCAGGCCTATTACAACCAGGAGAGCAAAGTTCTCTATCTTCTTCTCACTTCTATCTGCGACAATTCACAGCTTCTTCGGGCTTGTAGAGCTCTTCAGAGTGGGGAAGCTGGAGGTGGCCTCTCTCTACCTCATGCAGAAGCCCATGAGTTCTGGAAGCATCAAGAGAAGCTGCAATGCCTCAATCTCCTTTACCTTTTCTCCGTCTGTCACATCTTGCTTCTGGTCCATCCCACTTGTTCCTTTGATATCACGTATGATCGAGTATTTAGAGCCCTGGATGGGCTGAGACAGAAAGTACTGCCCCTCCTCAAAACAGCCATTAAGGATTGTCCAATTGGCAAAGACTGGAAGCTAAACTGCCGACCTTGCCCACCTAGACTCCTTTTCCTCTTTCAACTCAATGGAGCCCTCAAGGTGGAACCCCCGCGGAGCCAAGACCCAGCTCATCCAGATAAGCCCAAGAAGCATTCTCCCAAAAGGAGACTGCAGCATGCCCTGGAGGACCAGATCTATAGAATCTTCCGGAAGAGTCGTGTCTTGACTAATCAGAGTATCAACTGCCTCTTTACTGTGCCTGCCAACCAAGCTTTTGTGTACATAGTTCCTGGAAGCCAGGAGGAGGACCCAGTAGGCATGTTGCTGGACCAACTTAGGAGTCACTGTACTGTGAAGGACCCGGAATCTTTGCTCGTGCCTGCACCCCTTTCTGGGCCCAGGCGATACCAGGTGATGAGGCAGCACAGCCGCCAACAACTTTCCTTCCACATTGACAGCAGCAGTTCCAGTTCTTCAGGCCAGCTAGTGGATTTCACTCTGCGGGAATTCCTATGGCAGCATGTGGAGCTAGTCCTAAGCAAGAAAGGTTTTGATGACAGTGTGGGCCGGAACCCACAGCCTTCCCATTTTGAACTTCCCACTTATCAGAAATGGATCTCAGCAGCTTCAAAACTGTATGAAGTAGCTATTGATGGAAAAGAGGAGGACTTGGGGTCATCCACTGGGGAGCTAACATCTAAAGTTTTAAGCAGTATTAAAGTCTTAGAAGGGTTTTTGGATATTGACACAAAATTCTCAGAAAACCGGTGCCAAAAAGCTTTACCCATGGCCCATAGTGCCTACCAGTCAAATTTGCCTCATAATTACACAATGACTGTCCATAAGAATCAGCTTGCCCAGGCTCTTCGAGTATACAGTCAACATGCTAGAGGTCCAGCCTTTCACAAGTATGCCATGCAATTACACGAGGACTGCTACAAATTTTGGAGCAATGGCCATCAGCTCTGCGAGGAGAGAAGTTTAACTGATCAACACTGTGTACATAAATTTCATTCATTACCTAAATCAGGTAGCTAAATTTTTTTCATTGTTTTGAAATCAAAAATTTGAGCTGTGTTTTATTCTTGTTTTAAGATAGTTTGTTAACTATGTATTGATGTTTTCAAAAGAACCCTACAGAAATTTAGGTGAATCAGCTGTAAGTTTTCTCTCCTGTTAGTTTTCTTTTGCAAACCTAAAGAAAATATCAGCTATAACTACTTTTTTTATTTTCTTTTTATTTAAAGAATGAACCCTAATACATTGTTAAATGAGAAATATTAAGTAACACAAAGTTTCTGAAATTTTGTATTAATATTTTTATCTTGGAGGATTTGTTGAACTAAAATGAATATAATGAAGTATAAGGTCACCATGATGATAGTAGAAGGAGGAAAAATTCACTTAGAAACTCAAAACTTTAGACTGAAAATGTAAATTATTTTATATATTTTTACTTGCTTCTTCTGTTATGTGTGTTTAGTCAAGGTTTTTCTGGGGCTTTTTTCCTTCTTATTTCCAAAGAACTATTTGGAGAATTTTGGGGGTTAGATGTTCTAGAATGCAAAGTAAATTTGACTCTACACTGTATTTATGAAATTAATAGTGATTGTTATATTTTCTAGGAGAAAAACCAGAGGCTGATAGAAATCCCCCTGTGCTATATCACAATAGCCGAGCCCGATCCACTGGTGCCTGTAACTGTGGAAGGAAACAAGCACCTCGAGATGATCCCTTTGATATCAAGGCAGCTAACTATGACTTTTATCAGGTAGACTGTGAAGTTTTTCTTCTTCCTCTTCTTTCTTCTTTTGCTAAATGTCACTTGAGTAAAAATACATATTTTCAGAAGCAGAATACCTAGAAAAGCAAATGCAACTGCAGTGTGATATACTGTATAAAGAGCAAGTTCCTTATACATTGTTTGTTGATCTTGCTTGTTAGAGTGAAGAATGTGTTTTGTTGTTTTTGGCAGCTGGCCAGTACAGGAATTGAACCCTGGTCCTAACCAAATGAGCTAACTGGCCAGCCAGAATGTGTTCTTTTTAAAATTTTATTTATTTACTTATTTTGTGGCTGTCCAGTGTGGGGATCCAAATCCACAGCCTTGGTGTTATAACACTGCACTGTAACCAACTGAGTAATCGGCCAGCCCTAGAATGTGTTTATTTTAAATGAGAAGTTTACAGGTTTTTTTCTCCCCCTACAGCTTCTGGAAGAAAAATGTTGTGGAAAATTGGATCATATCAATTTCCCAGTATTTGAGCCAAGTACTCCAGATCCTGCTCCTGCCAAAAATGAATCCTCTCCTGCCCCTCCAGATTCAGATGCTGATAAACTTAAAGAAAAAGAACCTCAAACCCAAGGAGAGAGCACAAGCCTGAGTTTAGCTTTGAGTCTGGGCCAATCCACAGATAGCTTAGGTACCTATCCAGCTGATCCACAAGCAGGAGGAGACAATCCAGAAGTTCATGGTCAAGGAGAAGTAAAAACTGAGAAGAGACCAAACTTGGTTGATCGCCAGGCATCCACAGTTGAGTATCTTCCTGGCATGCTACATTCAAATTGCCCCAAAGGTCTCTTACCCAAATTCTCCAGCTGGTCTTTGGTTAAACTAGGCCCTGCTAAGTCTTATAACTTTCATACAGGTTTGGACCAACAGGGTTTCATTCCAGGAACAAACTATCTTATGCCTTGGGACATTGTTATCAGGACTAGAGCTGAAGATGAAGGAGACTTAGACACAAATTCTTGGCCTGCTCCAAATAAAGCTATTCCTGGAAAGAGAAGTGCAGTTGTAATGGGAAGAGGAAGACGGCGAGATGACATAGCTCGAGCTTTTGTGGGCTTTGAATATGAAGACTCTCGGGGTCGGAGATTCATGTGCTCAGGACCTGACAAAATAATGAAAGTAATGGGAAGTGGGCCAAAGGAATCAGCTTTAAAAGCCCTAAATAGTGATATGCCCTTATATATTCTGTCATCATCTCAGGGTAGAGGGCTAAAACCACATTATGCTCAACTCATGAGGCTTTTTGTTGTGGTTCCTGATGCTCCTTTGCAGATAATACTAATGCCTCAGGTAAGAAATATGACCCTCCCAAGCTCCAAACAAACAAAAAATGCTGATGCTTGTTTTGGTTGGTTTTAAAAAGTACAGGATTATATTAAAACTAATTGTTTCATTAAACACGTCTTAAATTTAAAATTTATATACCGTTTATACCCAATGTTCAGTTTCTTTTTCTTTTTTCTTTTTTTGGCTGGCTGGTATAAGGGTTGTAACCCAGACCTTGGTGTTATCAGCACCACATACTAACCAACTGAGCTAACCAGCCAGCCCCTGATAATCTGTTTCTTAAAAAATAAATTGTGGCTATTTTTTTTTTTTTTTTTTAAAGATGACCAGTAAGGGGATCTCAACCCTTGGCTTGGTGATGTCAGCACCACGCTCAGCCAGTGAGCAAACCGGCCATCCTTATATAGGATCCGAACCCGTGGCCTTGGTGTTATCAGCACCACACTCTACTGAGTGAGCCACGGGCCGGCCTAAATTGTGGCTATTTTAATCATTTCACACCATCAATCACATCATTTGGTTCAGAAGCAGAGCTCGATGTAGAAAAATCTGTAGAAAAGCAGGATAATATTTGAGACTAAATAATATAACATTGGATATGATTAGAGTTAGGAGTGTACCCATATTTGCTTCATCTTGAACCTATTTGTTTCAGCATTTATCTTTCAGGTGTTTCTTATTAAGAAATGTAAAAATAATTATATTACCTGTGTTTTTCAGGTTCAGCCAGGCCCACCACCATGTCCAGTATTCTATCCAGAAAAACAAGAAATCACTCTCCCACCCGATGGCCTTTGGGTTTTGAGATTTCCTTATGCATATGTGACAGAGAGAGGGCCTTGTTTTCCTCCTAAAGAAAATGTGCAGTTAATGAGCTACAAGGTGCTCCGTGGCATTCTTAAAGCAGTAACACAATAAGTGTTTTCTAGCCAGTTCAATCCTAAACTTGAGCTGCTTTTTATTTTTGGTGTATGTAGGATGTTGTTTGGCATGTGTATACTGTGTTTTTGCAAACCTAAAATATGTTTTGAGTACAGGAGCTTAGTATTCGGACAATAATTGTTCTACTGTTTCATGATATTTATTATAAATGGGGTTGTAATTTGCTAATTAAGAGTCGTTCTAGAAAAAAACATAAAATACATGGGGCTTTTTTGTTTTGTTTTTTGGGCAGTTGGCCAGTACAGGAGTTCGAACCCTTGACCTTGGTTTTGTAAGACCCCACTCTAACCAACTGAGCTAACTGGGCAGCCAGAAAACATGGCTGATACTTCTGTTTTCTCTTATTTCTGTTTCATTGTTCATAATAAAACATGTCTCTATCATGACTGAATGTTGAATAACCATGTTGAGCCAAAACTTTGTTTTTGCTAAAATGTTTTAGCTGATATTTTCCATAAGATGCTGCTCCTGAAATTTTCTTCAAAACAAATTGATCATTACGTTGTCTGGTAATGAAGACTGATTTGACTGAATTGCAAAAAACACAATTCTGATACTTTAGTTAGATTGTTTTGTTCTTACCATTTCTTTCTTGGACTGATGAGATACCGTATTTTAAATGAATGTTATATGAACTAAAAGTTTTAATCCAAGATATTAATGCAGACTTTATTCTTTAAAAATTCCTATACTATGAAACAGTTTGCTAAGTGATACAAATCTTATTGATCTATGATAACTTTCGCCAGCATCAACATGGTGACATACCACCATATCACCATCTAATTAGGGACATATCACCAATTACATAAGTATGCAACATACGTTAACATATGAAAATTCTAATGTAATCGATTGTATTTCCCTAGACACATTGTTCTTGAAATGCTGGACAAATAGAATTAGATATTTTAGTCTCAGTATATAAGAAATATAGTATTTAACATATCTTGCATGTTTAAAGCCATTATTTGGTTTTTTGTTTTTTTTTTTTTAAAGATGACCGGTAAGGAGATCTTAACCCTTTGATTTGGTGTTGTCAGCACCACGCTCAGCCAGTGAGCGAACCGGCCATCCCTATGTGGGATCCGAACCCGGGGCCTTGGTGTCATCAGCACCGTACTCTCCCGAGTGAGCCACGGGCTGGCCCCATTATTTGGTTTTTGATTTAAAAATATACAGGGAGTAATGTAACTGGCAGCCAATTTAGAATTGTAATTTAATTAGGTGTATTTTTATGCCTCTTTTACTATAGTTCAATAAGGAAAAGGAGAAGTGAGCCAATATGAAAATTAGTCTTCATTGTTCTTACAGCTCACCCTTATTTTTCATCCTCTTATATCAGTTCTTAAAATAAATTGCTTTGTGCTAAGCATAGCATTGGTTTTATTAAATAGCACACCGCATTTGGGAAGTACAGCTAAATTGCTGTGTAGGACATGTTCTAATAGTTTTTGTTTGTTTGTTTTTAATAGCCTCTAAGACTGGGATAACAGGTTGTGTAAAATTGTAGGCCAAAGAACTGTAAGAGAGTGGTTTGTAGAAACAAATCGGTTTTTGAAGAGCAAACCTGTGTCTTTTCTGTTTCCTTTTTTGGTGTCATTCTATACGGAAAAAATTTGCATTCCTACTGAAATTAGTAAATGATTTTCCTTAATTATTTGTGGTTACAGAAGCCGCCCTAATTTGAATTTCTGTAGAGTTTAAAATACCATATTTTTATGCTATTTGTCCTTATAACCTGCTTAAAAGATGGATACAGTACTTCTTCATATTTGTTTTTATCCATAAATAGGTTTATGGAGTGCTGCATTAGAGAAATGTGGTCTATACAATTTGTATTGCTTATTACTTCTCTTTAGTCATAGAAAACTTATTTCAGCAAATTTCAAAGGTGATGATTTTATTAAAGAAATTATATTCTGTAATAGCACTTGCATTGTCCTTTACTAAGCAGATGTTTCAAATTCATTCTTTTCAAAGAATCTCTAGGTTAGAAAGGACTTCACAGAACATCCTTTGGCCTATTGGCAAGTCTTTTGATGTGTCCATGAAAAGGTGATGTAATTAAAGTTTTAGGAAGTAATTCATATCTTATTTAAGGAGTGCTTACTATTTAAAAGGACTAGTATAATAAATTTTTTTGTAAAGTAAATTACATTTTAATTTTTTTAAGTGACTTAACATGTTGGTTTACTTCAAGTAGGTTCCCCTGTACTACTTAAATAGTTAATGTGTATCCTTTCTTTCTTTTTTTTTTTTTTAAAAGATGACCGGTAAGGGGATCTTAACCCTTGACTTGGTGTTGTCAGCACCATGCTCAGCCAGTGAGCGAACCGGCCATCCCTATATGGGATCCGAACCCAGGGCCTTGGTGTTATCAGCACCGCACTCTACTGAGTGAGCCACGGGCCGGCCCGTTAATGTGTATCCTAATTAAAAAAAAAAAAAGACTTCCTAGGAACAGAAAACAAAGAAAACTAGAAAAATGAGACTAGGGAAGCCTGATTCATAAAAATAACAGTAGCTATTCTTTATTTAATGGCATACAATAATAGCTATTTCATGAATACCCACTTGTAGAAACTAATAAGCATTTTACATACATTGCCTCTAATCCTCAAACACTGTAAGATAGAAATTGTCTCTATTTTATAGATGAGGAAATTGTTTAAGTTTTAAGTGGTTAAATAATTTGTCTAATGTCGTACAGCTAGAGAATGGCATAGTCGGAATTTAAATTCAGGACTCTGATTTTGAGGGTCTACTCTTCCTTCTCTTCTGCTTCATTAGAAAATATAAAAATGAAAATGGCATGTCAGTTGCCCCAATAGGATATTTTGACTCTGGTTTTAACACATGTGAATGGGTGAGTTTATTCTCTTTAATTTTTTTTTTTGTCCTTTTTTTTTGAGACTGGTTGCACTGCGCTCAGCCAGTGAGCGCTGTGAGTGCACCAGTCATCCCTATATAGGATCCGAACCCGCAGCGGGAGTGCTGCTGCGCTCCCAGTGCCGCACTCTCCCGAGTGCGCCACGGGCTCGACCCAATTCTCTTTAATTTTAATCTCAGAAAAATTAGGTATGGTACTACCAAGACATCTTAGTTTCTTTTAGTAGTATGAATCTTCTCTATAAAACTATTTATTCTTTATATATATATATATATATATATATA
>NW_007730266.1:103907-124597 GCF_000696425.1 Galeopterus variegatus | reverse complement strand
TATATATATATATATATATATATACACTTTTTTTTTGGTGGACTGGTTAATTAATTTTATTCTGTTAATAATTTAACTGTGTACATATATCAAATCATCACTTTTTTGGTGCTAGAACCATTTTAATATAATTATACATATCTGCCAAATCCAGGAAGAAAAGTTTTATGCATATATAACTTTTCCAGTAGACAACAGTAGTCTCTGTTTAAAAATTCGTCAGAGTCAGAGCAACTGACCAATGTCTCTTTACTGCTAGATTTACCGACAGTAAATTACAGGTGGTTTAGTGTCATTTTGTTTCTTTTCTTTAACTGTCTTTCTCTAGAGACATTTTGTTGTAAAGTTTCAGTGTAGCTTACCCAAAGGTAATCTTTTTAGATCAGTACTCAGTTGCTCTGAATTTCGCTTATAATTATAACCTATTTAATCACAGAAGAACCCCTGCAGAGGTGGAGTTCACGGTCTTATACAATAACAAGAGATCACAGTTTTGAAGTCTAGCACAGATTGAAAACCCAGTTGTACCATTTATTTATTTATTTATTTTTAAAAGATGACCGGTAAGGGGATCTCAACCCTTGGCTTGGTGTTGTCAGCACCACGCTCAGCCAGTGAGCAAACCGGCCATCCCTATATAGGATCCGAACCCGTGGCCTTGGTGTTATCAGCACCACACTCTCCCAAGTGAGCCACGGGCCGGCCCATTATCTTTTATTTTATTCTAGCAACTTTCTCAATATAAAAGTTAGACTACTCTGTATGGCCAGCCGCAAAAAAAAAAGAGTAAGACTACCTAGTCTATAATCCCATTTAAAACATTGTTTTTGAACCTACCTTTGTTTTTGCAAAACTAATATGTGGCCATGTATCTGTTATTATTTAATAGTTTTCTTTTAAACAGAGATACGTGGGCCGGCCCGTGGCTCACTCGGGAGAGTGCGGTGCTGATAACACCAAGGCCCCGGGTTCGGATCCCACATAGGGATGGCCTTTTATCTCACTGGCTGAGCGTGGTGCTGACAACACCAAGTCGAGGGTTAAGATCCCCTTACCGGTCATCTTTTTAAAAAAAAAAAAATAATAAAATAAAATAAACAAAGATACGAGTAAGATAATTGAAATTCCACTGCTCTGCTAGTTCTCTCCTAATCACTCACAACATTTTAGTGAGCATTCTAGACATCTCAACATGATTTTATTTATTTATTTTTTGGCAGCTGGTGGGTATGGGGATCTGAACTTGTGACCTTGGTGTTATAAAGTTGTACCGACTGAGCTAACTGGCCAGCCCTCCCTTCTTGACATCTCTATGCATAGTATGCATATGTAGATATGTATTTAATTTTACATAATGCAATCATAGAATACATCTTGTCCTATAATCTTTTTTTTTTTTTTTTGGCAGCTGGCTGGTACAGGGATCAAACCCTGGACCTTGGTGTTGTCAGAACCACACTTCAACCAGCTGAGCTAACTGGCCATCCTGTAATATTTTTTTCCTCAATAATATATAGTAGCCATTTTTTCTGTCAATAAATAAAAGTCTATATCATCATTTTTAATGGCTGCACCATTTTCCATTACAATGACTTACTTAATCTGTCTTTTATTTTTTGATATTTAGTTTCTTTCCAATTTAGGACTCCTACAAACAATGATGAAGACCATGGTGCATACATCTTTATTTAATACTTGTGACATTTTCCTTATCGAATAAACTCCTAGACCTGGGATTGATGGGTCAAAGAATATACACATTTTATATTTTGATACATATTGTTAAATTGCCCTCCAGAAAATTGAACCATGGTCTAACCCAGAATTTTATTTCCATTACCATAGTTGGGAATCCTGATGACAATGTGCCAGTCCCTCAGCACACTTGCTGTTTATTATAGCAGTTGTCTTACTTTGAACAGTATTATCACTATTTAGATTATGGGTTCCTCCAGAACTCTTGGGTGAATGCCTTCTGGTCTCAATGATGTACAAGTATGTCCCTAGTCAATTGCATCTGTGCTCTAGAGCACTAATTATTTGGGTGATGTAATTGTAGATGAGGTTGAAATGATAAGGAATTGTTGGACTAGAACTCAAGTGTTCTTTTCATTGTACTGCTTACTGGATCTGCTACCTCTGATATGCTTCAAAGGACAATTTTTAAGTGGGAATTTCCCTGATGGTATCGTTTATAAAGAAGGGGACTATTTTTTCAAGAGCTTTTCTTTTTCAGAAGATCATTAATATCCTCTCTAACCCCTAGAACTGAATTAAGGTTGGCAACCTTGTTATAACATCAGCTACTAGCTATGTAGCCTTGGCCAAGCTACTTAAAATCTCCAGATTTCACTTTTCTTTCACAATGAAACAGGCCAGTGATTTCTGATACCCTACTTTTTCAAAGCTTTTGTTTCCTATGATAATTGATGGTTTGCTTTAATTTCCTTTCTTTCTTGGTTTAGATAATTCCTTATTAACTTTGGAGCAAATTGTCCTCAAAATATGATTTTCATTTTGGAAGACATCTCTGGTCATATTGGTGCAACTTTTTAGAATAGATGTTTTTCTACTATTATAGCTTGCCTGCTCTTTAATTAATGTTAATTTTCTTGGGCTTCCAAGAAGGTGTAGTATATGTGCTTCTGCTTGGTTACTTATTTTGAATAATTCTGTATACTTTTTCCAAATTTGTTGGTAATATTTTAGAGAAAGGAACAACTTTTTCTTCTGACACAATACTTCACTTATGTAGGATACTTTTAATGCTTTCATTTTATTCCATTAAGCTCTCAAAACAGCCCTGTGAGGTTAGATCTCTTATCCCTGTTTTATAGATGGCAGAAACTGAGGCTTAAGCTAAGTAATATGCCTAAAGTCACTCCATTTATATATGGTACAGCAATGTCTAAGGATTCTAAATCCAGGACTCTTTCTGCTAAGCCACTGATCCTTGTATCAAATATGATGATTAAATATTTTTAGTTACATAGATTTTTTTTCTTGTAATATTTATCATAAATACATTGTAAGAACTAGTCATTAAATTTGCAGAAAAGTGTGTCAGGAAGGAAAAATTTTTCCTCTGTCTTCTTTAGGTTTAGTAACTGGGCCTACAAATTAAACTAACAATAGACAGATTAGCAGGAGGGAAAAAAACCAAAACAGATTTAATTACATATGCATGGGAATTCTTAAAGAAATGTGACTCAAGGAACTGGTTAGAATTTGGGGTTTATGGGCTGGCTGGTTAGTTCATTTGGTTAGAGCATGGTGCTAACAGCACCAAGGTCAAGGATTTGGATCCCCATACTGGAAAAAAATTTTGGGGTTTATTTACCATCTTAATATGGGATAGGATGGGGAGGGACAGAGGGGCACTATGGGAGAACAAATGACTTTTTTTTTTTTTTTTTGTCTTTTTCCGTGTCCGGCAACGGATCGCAACCCTCAGTGTCGCCCCCGTCCCGGACCACGACCGGCAACGGGATCGCAACCCTCAGTGTTGCCCCCGCGCCTCGCTCAGCCAGTGAGCGGGAACCGGTCTGTATGTGGGATCCGAACCCTCGGCGGGAGCGCCGCCGCACTTCCCAAGTGGCGCACTAGCGCAGTGCGCCACCGGGCCGGCCCAGAACAAATGACTTTTTGGAAAGATAAATTGGTCCTTGGGGGAATACATGGTAGGTATGATAGTTTTGTGACAATGTCTGTCTCTCATCTCAGAAGATTGGAGTTGTTCTTAGATTTATGACAATTGAGTCCTTTTGGGAGCCTCAGATTTTAGGCAGATAAGGGATTTCAGGAACTCAAATGCCTTCAATTCAAAATAATTTCTATTCCACAGTGCTTTATTCTTGATCCTTTAGTTACCATCAAGTAATATTTTAGAAAATGAAAACAGAACCAAATGCATCAGCTGGTTTTTTTTTTTTTTTTTTTTTTGGGGGCCTAGTGTATGAACAGGAGTTTGACACAGCTAGAGGAGGGCAGGGCAGTTTGAAAGTAGTCGGGTTGCTCACTGCCTCCCTTTTGACTAGAGTTTTCTTAGGCCTTATTTGAACTGAACTTGAGTGATGTGAATTCTTTTGCTGCTTAATAAAGTGATCTCTAGGTGTAATAGAATGTGAAGGCAAATAGCTGCAATAAATCACCTGCAGAAGCAATGTGAGCTTTTTGATTTTCTAAAGTTTATTATAGGTCAGCTGCACACGTTATTTCTTACAGTTACTATGAGCTTGAGCAATTCTGCTGTCATGGACTAATGTCTTTTCTGGTGTCAGCCCTAAAGGATTGTTGAACTGGGCTTAGCATTAACTGGAAATCTTGGGCCAGGAACTCTCCTGAGTGTATTCTGGCCCTGAGATAAGAAAGCACATTGAAGCAAAAATCACAGATCTTTCTGTTAAATGTGTAAGGGACTTAAGTGATATCCACTTTATTATGGAGATAACAGATCCTTAGGAATGTCATTGGTAGGTAGCAGACCAAACCTGATGACAGGTCTCTTGCCCCTCCTAATTCCTGTAAGTGTAGCAGTCTCACCTTCAGGTGTAAGGCAATAGGGAAGAGTGGGACTGCAGAAAACTACCTGAAGTTGGCAGCTGCTATATGGTTGGGTAACAGTGAGGTCAGGTAAGGCCAGTCCTCTTTGAACCGCCCAACTGCAAAAGATGCATTTTTTGTTCAAGTCACCTGATTAAGTATTGGCAAGGAATCTGGTATTTGTAGGGCCCTGTGGATCAATAATGAGGCTGGCTGTAGATCTGTGGCAAGTTTGACAGCTATAAACAGATGCTTTCCTTAATCCCTAACAGAAGGGAAATATTTTTCAATTTGTGAGCTTCCTTACAATTTTTTAATTTTTAAATTTGTATTTGGGAATTTTGTATTCTTATAATATAAAAATTTTTATATTCTTATAATAAAAAATAAACACAAATATTGGTTCCTTTTCTTCTACAAAGGTGTTATCATTTCTCTGGGTATTTTGATGTTAGATTCAAGAAATAGGTGGCTATTGATGGTCAACTGATGCAAAAGTCTTTTTCAGCCACTTTTTAAAACCTAATGAAGGTACTTCTTTTCAAGAATTTTCTAAATTTTATTTACTCCTCTTAAAGGAAGCTAGATATTTGGGAACCAAGATCATTAATAGAATGTGAAAGTTGGAAGTAATTTAGTAAAAAATTCCTCATTTTATAGATGAAGAAACAGAAGAAAGAGTGATTTGCTCAAGACCAGAGTCAAGAATCACAAGATTTTAAATAAACACTCTGCTTTTTACTTTTGTGGGAGACATGTTCCTTTTTTTTTTTTTTGCCAAATTTTCTCCCTCAGCTCTGGTTTAATTCCTTTGCATTGAAATGCAGCTCTTAGTGTTTTAGTAGTTTGGAATGTGTGAGCTGAAAGGGAAACTAGTAGGGCCTTCTAGAATTTAGTTCCTAGTATTTCTAGAACTTTTAAGTGATATTTATAACTTTGCCAGGACTTTTAAATAGTATTTTATAACCTTGCCAAAATTTCTGTATCTTATTTTTAGTTTTTAAAATTCAATTTTATATTTATTTTTGTGGGGTACAGTGTTGTTTCATGTAGTAGATTGAACTATGTCCCCCAAACTCCCTGAAGCTTGAGTTGTGTCTCCCAAGTTTTATGTATTAGGAACTTAGCCTTCACTGTGACTGTTAAGAGGGTGGGAAATCCTATTATGGTAATTGTAGGGTGGGGCCTTGAAGGAGTGATTGGGTTATAGGAACGTGCCGTAGTGAATGGATTAAAAATGGTGGTGAAGGGTATGATCCTGAAGGCTTTAAACAGAGAGGAGAGTCTGTCTCTCTCTGTTCTCTCTGCTTCCACCATCTTGCAATGTGAGACCCCTGAGTCACTGTCGCTACTACCAGATGGACTTTTTGCTTCCCAGCCTCAGAAACTGTAAGCAATAAATTTCATTTTTCTTTATAAATTACCCAGTTCCATGTATTTTGTTATAAGCAACAATACTGGACTAATATATTTCAGTACATGAATATACCGCACAATGATTCAATTAGGGTAGATAGCATAGTTTTGTCCCCATTAGTTCATCCCTCATATTCACCTCCACCCTCACCCCCACCCCCACCCGTCCCAGCCTCCGGTAACCTTTATTCTACTCTATTTTTTTTTTTTAAGCACACAAAGATTAACATCCTTATTGCAAAAAGAGCTCTTAAAAATGAATTAGAAAAATCTAAGGAGAAATTTGGTGAAGGACATGAGCAGATAAGTCACACACCCCAAAGAAACACACGTGGGGTTAGTAAGTATATTCTAAGATCTGGTTGTGGGTGGGGGCGGGGCTGGTCCGGCCCTCACCTCAGGACCCTGGGCATTTGCAGGCTCTATTGCTGGCCTGGATGTGTGGCAGGGGAGGGGCTAAGGATCACGCCTGGTCTCAGGATCCCCAGGCATCAGGCTGGCTCCCTTGCTCACCTGGATGTCATCTAATGTGGTTGTAAATGTACCAGGGTACTTTTCTGATGCATGAATTTCCTTTCTGTTCTGGAAAACAGTTTTTTAACCTTTGCTTGAATGTCTGCCATAAGGCCTGATTTCTTACTTAAGCACAGGCTCTTGCATCCCACCCCAGAATGAGTCTGGGGGAGAGGGGTCTGTGCTGCCAGTTGAGTCTGAGGACTGAGGGTCGGGGTCAGGGCAGGCGCCGCAGCTGCAGGGTGAGAGAGCTATTTTATTTTTAAAGCTAGTAAAGTGTGCTATGGGGGAAGACGATGTTAATCAGCTTAACAATTATCCACTACCCTTGGACCAGCTAAAATTTCCTTATTTTATCTATTTATTTATTTTTAGTGGCTGGCCAGCAGGGATTGAACCCTGGACCTTAGTGTTATCAGCACCGTGCTCTAACCAACTAAGCTTAGCAACTAGCCCTCCTTATTTTATTTATTTATTTATTTATTTATTTATTTATTTTTATTTGACACCTGGCTGGTACAGGGATCGAATCCTGGACCTTGTAATTTTCCTTATTTTAAATGGACTTGTAAGTTAAGTATTTTTTGAGTGACTCATCTACAAGGCATGTGGATTGCACTTTCACAGTGAAATGAGGGAGGAGAAGGACAGGTCTCTCAAATATTTGACCGATAAACCAGAACCTTGAATAGTATGTGGGACAATAAGAAAAACTTCCCCTTCGCTAGTTAAATGGATGGGTTTATTATTGTTACTGAGTTGGTGTAAGAAAAGTTAGCTTTTGACCAGGAACTCAGCAGCTGGGGGAAGTGGCAGACTTATGTCTCAAAGACCATCTCCACCTCTCCTAAGTTTGTCAAAGGGTTTTATAGTGATCTGTGGTAGTGGAAAGCTGATTCATGGTGACCAAGCAGGGACATTTAGGCTAGTAAATGTTTCAAATAATCATTAAGAAACTTCCCAGGTGGGAGTTGACCAGCATCATTGCTGTGGATTGATTAAATTGTGTCCCCAAAGTTCATATGTTAGAAGCTTAATTCCCACTATAACAGTTGAGGGCAGGAAATCCTAGTATGATAATTGAAAGGTGATTGAAGAGGTGATTTAGATACTGAGCACCATACCTAGTGAATGGATTAAAAATGGTGGTCATAGGTCAAGAGTGCTTAAAAAGTAGCTATCTTCTCTGCTTCCTCCATCTCACAATGTGATATCCTGTGTTGCTGAAGCCACCACCAAGGAAGACCGTCACTAGATGTGTTTCCTGGACTTTGGACTTCCCAGCCTCTGAAACTGTAAGCAATAAATATTGTTTCTTTAAGACATAACAACTAGGGCCTGGCCCGTGGCTCACTCGGGAGAGTGCAGTGCTGATAACACCAAGGCCCCGGGTTCGGATCCCATATAGGGATGGCCGGTTCGCTCACTGGGTGAGCGTGGTGCTGACAACACCAAGTCAAGGGTTAAGATCCCCTTACCGGTCATCTTTTTAAAAAAAAAAAAAAAAAAGACATAACAACTACAGTTCCTTGAAGTTGATATGACAAGCAAACAGAAAGGACATTGTTGGGTGGGAGGGAGGAGAGGAAGGAGGGAGGGAGGTTTTGGTAATAGGCCACAATAATCAACCACATTGTATATTGACAAAATAAAATTTAAAAATAAAAATAAATATTGTTTCTTTATAAATTACCCAGTTCCAGGCATTTTGTTACAAGCTACAGAAAAGGACTAATACAGAAAATTGGTACCAGAGTAGTGGGGTGTTGCCTATAACAAACACTTGAAAATGTGGAAATGGCTGTGGAAATGGCTTTAGAACTGGGTGTTGAGGAGAGGCTGGAGGAACTTGGAGGAACAGGCTAGAAAAAGCCTACATGTTGGTAAAAGTTTAGAAGACAAGAAAAACAGGGAAAGTTTTAGAGAGTGGTTAAATGGTGGTGACCAGAATGATTATGGAAATATGGACCGTAAAGACCATTCTAAGGAGGTCTCAGAAATGAGAAGGGATTTATTGGAAACTGGGGCAAAGATCACCCTTGTTATGAACTGGCAAGGAACTTGGCTGCATTCTGTTCATGCCCCAAAGTTTTATAGGATATGGAGCTTCAGGGTGCTGAACCAGGGTATCTGGCAGAAGAAATTTCTAAGCAGCAAAGCATTAAGGAAGCTGCATGGCCTATGCTGAGTTATGGCAGAAAAGGCATGAGGTAAAGTCAGAATTTATAATTCAAAAGAAAGCAGAGGGCAAAAATTTGGAACACTTTAACCTGGCCACAAAAGCAAGGGTGTAGCCCAGGGAACCTTTGCTTTAGGAAATGAGAACAGAAGAAAAGGATTACCAAGATAAGGGAAAAAGACCTTGAAGGCATTCAGAGATCTTGGAGGCTGCATCTTCCATTAAAGGCCCAGAGGCCTAGGGAGACAGAATGGTTTTGGGAGCAGGCCTGAGGTGCCCTCCTCCTCAGGCTCACTGCCTGGGACCACCTCAGGAAGCTGCTTCCATCACCAACACCCCAGCTGCTCCAGCTGCTCCAACTGTGGCTAAATTGGCCCCAGGTGTGGCTGGACCTGCAGCTTTGGAAAATACAAGATGGAAGCCTTGGTGGCATCCGCATGGTGTTAAGTCTGCAGGCTCACAGAATGCCAGAGCTGTAAAGACTTGGGAGTATCTACCCCAATTTCAAAGGATGTATGGAAAAGCCTCGGGGCCCAGGAAGAGATCTGTCATAGGGGCGGTTTCACTGCATAGAGCCTTTGCTAGAGCAATGGCAAGAGAAAATATGGCGTCAGAGTTGCAGCAGAAAAACCTCACCGAGGCCATGCCTAGTGGAGCTATGGGAGTGGGACTGCCATGAATACTTCAGACTTGTGAAGCTACCAGAGTGGAATGTCAGTCTGGGAAAGCTGAAGTGTGGCCTGAGGACAGGATGGCCATAGGAGCAGACTTGGGGACCCAAACCACGCACCAGTGTGCCAAGGACATCAAATATGGAGTCAAGGTACATAATTCTTCAGCTGTAAGATTTAATGCCTGCCCTGTTGAGCTCTGGACCTGCTTGGACCTGTTACCCCTGTCTTTTGGCCTATTTCTCCCTTTTTGAATGGGAATACGTACCCTGTTTGTACCGCCCTTGTATCTTGGAAATAGATAACTTTTTTGATTTCACAGATGGGATTTTGGACTTTTGAGTTGATACAAGTTATGACTTTGGGAATGGAATGAATGTATTACTTGTGAGAAGGACAAGAACTTTGGGGGCCAGGGGCAGAATGCTGTGGATTGATTGAATTGTGTCCCCAAAGTTCACATATTAGAAGCTTAATTCCCACTGTAACAGTTGAGGGTAGGAAATCCTATTATGGTAATTGAAAAGTGGGGCCTTGAATAGGTGATTAGATTCCAAGAACCATGCCTAGTGAATAGATTAAAAATGGGTGGTTATGGGCATGGTACTGAGGGCTTTAAAAGGAGAGTGCATAAGGAGCTATCTTTCTCTGCTTCCACCATCTCACAACATGATATCCTGTGTCACTGAAGCCACCACCAAGGAAGATTCTCACCAGATGTGTTTCCTGGACTTTGGACTTCCCAACCTCTGAGATTGTAAGCAACAAATATAGTTCCTTTACAAATTACCCAGTTCCATGTATTTTGTTATAAGCAGCAGAAAAGGACTGATACAGTCATACTTTGTTCTCTTCGGGTTTGGTTCCTTTTAATCTCAAATAAGATCAAGTTAGTAAGCTAGTAAAGAATGACTGTCTTGATTAATAATTTTTCTCTAATTATTTTGTGTACAATGTGAACAAGAGTCATTGTGTCCTGACAGTCAGCTGCAGGATATATGGTTTGGGTTACAGAGAAAAAAGCAAACTTTTAAATTCAAAAGTTTAACAAAATGGAGTCACTTCTGTTCTGGCTGTTACAAACTCCCCACTGTCAAATATTCATTCCATTTCTATAGCATTAGGGGTGTTCGGTTTGTTCTGACTGCTTCTTGCTGAACAGGGGTGATAAGGGGATTGGTAATGAAATGTTTTGCCTTAAAAAAAAAAATCCTCGGGGCCGGCCCGGTGGCGCACTGCGATAGTGCGCCGCTTGGGAAGCGCGGCGGCGCTCCCGCCCGAGGGTTCGGATACTACATACGGACCGGTTCCCGCTCACTGGCTGAGCGAGGCGCGGGAGCAACGCCAAGGGTTGCGATCCCGTTGCTGGTCCCCGGTCCGGTATGGGGGCAACACTGAGGGTTGCGATCCGTTGCCGGACACGGAAAAAGACAAAAGACAAAAAAAAAAAAAAAATCCTCTCTGGTCCCCTTTTGGGAAACAGAACACTGTATCATTATTTTAGACTGGAGAGTGAACATCCTTTGTGTCTGTTGTTTCTACATTTCCATGTAAAACTGTAGCAACAGTCTAAGGTACAGAAGAGCAAAATTCCTAAAAACACTATAATTATTAAAACTATTAGTACCGGGCCAGCCCGTGGCTCACTTAGGAGAGTGTGGTGCTGATAACACCAAGTCAAGGGTTAAGATCCCCTTACCGCTCATCTTTAAAAAAAAAAAACAAAAAACTATTAGTACCTTTTTTCACAAAGACAGTCCTCCTCCTCCTTCTTCTAACCAGGAGGAGATCCAATCAGAGATTAAGTGGGATCAGACATAGAAACAACTTATGATTGTATATCTTCCAAAGCATGTGAAATGTTACCTGAATTATTTGGGATATATACACAGCATTCAACTTTAATTATAACACAAGTTCCACCTTGAGCAGCAGTTAACACACATAAAGCCATTTTATTTTATAAGACAGCTTTTCTCATCAGGCCCATTTCTGAATTAATTAAAGTTATTTTATGTATGCTGTCATTAAGTGCACAGGTAGTGTGTTTAGTTAGGGCCTCAATGTGCCAGATAACATTTTCTAGCTCAATTTGGGTCATGAAAGGAGAGATTAAGGGGTCATACTAATGAAACACCAGCTGAGTCCAGTGGTGCCTGAGGTATGGGTAATTTGCAGGCTTAGTGATAGTTTTAGTGTGGCACCCCTGTATCCAAGAAAAACCTAGAGTACATCTTCCCAACCATCTGAGTGGCAACTATGGTCACATGTCAGATCCACACAACCAGTTAGTTCCATTAGGTGCTGGCAAGAAGATACCAGGTGGTTCTATTGGTTGCAAACCAGTCCATGGCTCTTAGAATTAAAGTGTGTTTAAAGAGGGTTGGGATAATCCAGCCCAGTCTTTGGGTATTATTGGGCCAATGGTTAAACATATAGTTTCTTTGTTCCCAGCATAAAGGGGCAGTATGGCTTAAGTGGCCAATGGTGGGAGTCAACCAAATAAATTGGTCCCAAATTTGGAGATACCCTTCAGGGGTATGCCTATGATTGTTAGGTTGTGCTATAGGCCACAGAGAAGTGGTGGGACCAAACCTGGGATTGGCATACTCTGTCTTATTGTGGTAAATCTGGGCCAAGGAAAAGTATTTATTATGTCCAGGAAAGTGCCAGATTTCATTTATCTTGGACTGTTCAGAGACAACTTGTCCAGTAATTGTTTGGTTTCCAAACATAGCTGTCTGACTTTGTTGTGCTATCTTAGTAATAAAATCTTGTGAATGTTTCCAGTCAGTTCCTTGTAAGGGAGATCCCCACCAAGGTAGGACCAAAGTTCTGGAAAGAGGAAGTAGCCCACTTATCCAGCAAGAATCTACCTGCAGGGTGGGGGTTAAAAAAAAAAAAGAATCTACCTGCAGCTTGTCAGCATATGTCTGGGCCCATTGTAAAAACAAGCTGGAATCATTTGCTTGGCACAGCAAAGGTATATATGAGTAGCAATAGAAAAGTTATTAAAACCCATGTGTTAATTACTTTCATTTTTTAAATAGAAGTTTGAGGTCTTTCAATGGCTCACAAATCCATGGATCAGGTTTAGGTTAACAACGGCAAGGTTAAGGGAGAGATGGGTGGTTAGTAAGACGTAAGGACCTATCCACTTTTCAATCAGTTGGTGGCATGGACCCTGGTCTCACCACATTTTTAGCAGCATTCTGTCTCCTGGGTTGGAGGGGTACAGAGGTTCATCTGCTGGAAAACTGACCTGGAAAAGGTAAACTTATGTACGGTAGTTAGAGTTTGACACAACTGTTGTACATGTTTTCAAGTGCATGTCATGTTCTATGTCTAGAGGGGAAGGCCCTAACATGGAGGCTTCGAAGGGTCTCCCATATACAATTTCAGAAGGACTCAATTTGAATTCACTTCTAGGTGTCACCCTAATACATAACAAGGCAATGGGTAATGCTTTATCCCATTGCAGTTGAGTTTTCTGACAAATTTTAGCTAAAGTCTTTTTTTAAAGTATGATTCATCTTGTCAGTTTTTCCTGTGGATTGAGGTCTCCATGACGAGTTTAGTTTCCATTTAATTTGTAGAGCTTCACTCATCCTGTGTTATTGTGGAAATAAATGCAGGTCCATCATTGCTTTGTATTGTGCAGGGTAAGCCAAATCTGGGAATTATTTCTTTTAGCAAAAACCTGGTTACATCTATGGCCTTTTCAGTTAGGGTGGGGTAGGTTTCTACCCATTCCAGATAAAGGGTCCACAAACACCAATAGAAATTTAAAATTCCCTGTAGTTTTGGTCATTTGAGTAAGTCTATTTGCCAGTTGTTGAAGGGGTGTAACCATTTATATTGTACCCCTCTCTTAGGTGGGATCTTTTCAGTCTTGGGATTATTTCTAGCACATAGGTAGCATCCTTGAGTGATTCTTTGTATAGTCTTCTGAAGATGGGGTCTTTTTAAATAAGGCCTGACTCAGTCTAACACAGCATCATGACCATAATGTGTTCCTTCATATAGGTGTTTTATCCCTGGGAATACTAGGGCTTCAGCGAGTAAAATCATCCCATGGGCATTCATCATTAGTCTTATCTAGAACTAACTTTTTTCATCTGCCATAAGGAGGATATTCAAGAGACCCTCAACATCTGCTAAGGTAGGGCCATGGGTGGCAAAAATAGTTGTAAAAAATTCTGTCACCTTTTGGGGATCATTTCTATAGGCAATTTGATCCCTTCCAATTTAACAAACCACAGGTAGAGAAAGGACTATGTTGGGTGGCAGCTACCTTCCTGGCACAGATGGTTGCTACACCTAATGACGACTGCTTGTTCCCTTCTTTGTTTTTCACACATGTTCAGGATGGCGCCTGGAGGATGTAAAGGGGGAGTGACTATGGTGTCGGGTAAAACCTCACCCCATTTACGGGGCTTAGCATCATTGGTGCAGAGAGCCTTCTGGGCTCGTGGACACTTCATGATCTTTACTATAAGCATAGGCAGGAGCCATGCATGCACGCATGACCTATAGGGTGATTGGCTTGTTAGGTGTAGACCCCCGCCAGAATCCCCCTCCCATTTAGCCCATTTATGCATAAATATGTAGGCTTTGAGTTGAATAAACGGAACTGCTTGACAGAACCCCCACCGCGCCTGAGTGTTCCTTTGCGAGCCGGGTTGGGGCCGGTGGCTGCACTTACCTATCTCCTGGGCTCTCCCGCCCCGCTCCCTCTTGCACCGGGAGGAGGAGGCAGGGAGTAATCTTCTGCCTAGTTCCCTTGAGCCGAGTGCGGTTTAGCTAGTTGTCGGGGCGCTGGCGCGGGTGCCGACTCCCCCCCACCCCGACAAGTGGTGCCCGGTGTGAGGACACAAAGGGAGTTCACGGCTAATCAGCCGCTGGGTGCTGAAAGATGGACGACGAAGGGGCATCTGGCCTGCACGGCAGCCCCCTGGAAGGGGTATTACCGCCCAGGAGCAATCGTTAGGCGAGGTAAGTGCCAAGAGGAGAAGAGCCCCTGTGCTCTTTGACCCTCACTTTGTATATATCTATCTATATATATATATATCCACTCTCGATGGGGGGCTCTCTCGGGAAGCCAGACGACCCAGCCTTCAAGAGCCGGGGGCTAGATCTGAGTGATACAGCGGCGGTAAGACTTGGGAGGCTGTCTTACAGGCGGCGCCGTGGGCCCCCTCAGCCAACTTATTTTCAGCCGTGCTAGGTGCAGAGAGATCCACGAAGGGACCGAGCCCCCTCCAGGGTTTTACCCAAGCGTCTCTGCGCTTAAACTTTGCTTGAGGACCGGCCCGTGGCTCACTCGGGAGAGTGCGGTGCTGATAACACCAAGGCCCCGGGTTCGGATCCCATATGGGGATGGCCAGTTCGCTCACTGGCTGAGCGTGGTGCTGACAACACCAAGTCAAGAGTTAAGATCCCCTTACTGGTCATCTTTTAAAAAAAAAAACAAAAAACTTTGCTTGAAACCTGAGACATTTGCCTCTGGCGCTGATTCCTGGGATGAATTTGACAAAGAAAGGGCAAACGCCCGCCGCAAACGCTTCGAGCCGGCAATGAAAGTGACCCGTTCCAAGCCGGCAATGAAAGCAGCCGCGCCGAGAAAGTCACGACCTAACCAGAAGAATCCCCCCAGCTACATCCGCTATCCCGCTCCCCGCAGAGCCTCCAGATGACGGTCCTCAGTTAAACTGGGACCTTTGTCCAAAAGGGACACATTTCCAGGGACCCCCGCCTCCCTTTCCTGAAATACCGCAAGCGTTCCCTGCTTCCACCTCCAGGGGGACAATACAGCCCAAAGATCCGGGGGTGGGGGGGCTTGCTTCAGGCAGCTTGATACCCTTGGGAAGCGCATGACCTAAAAGAGTTAAAAAAGGCAGTCGCTGAGGATGGTCCCAATTTCCCTTGGGCTGAAACCCTGCTTCAAGGGCTTGCTTATCAGCCTTGGACAGCCCAAGACTGGCGGCTGTTATGTAAAGCCGTCCTTCCACCCAACATGTTTATAAAATGGTGTGCCTTTTATAAGGAAGAATGCCATGTTACCCATGAAAGAAATCAAAGCGCCAACCCTGTTGTCCCCATTACTTTTGGTATGCTGAGTGGAACAGACCCCCAATTTAATACTGGAATACAACAGGCAGCCATCCCCCAGCCTTACCAAAAACAGGTCGGGGCAGCCGCCTTGTTAGCTTGGAACAAGCTTGGTGAGGGGCCTACTGAGCTCCCTATCACCGGAATAATCCAGCGACAAAATGAGGACTTGCCATCTTTTATTGTTAGGGTGGAACAAAACATACAGAGAAAATTTCCCCCAGGACCATTGTGGGACCAACTTGTGAAGACACTGGTATGGGATGGAATGACTGCAGACCATAAGCTAGCCTCTGCGGGATTAAGAGACTGCTCAATAGGAAACTGGGTAGTCGCTTCTTGAGAAATAGGAAGTCAACTCCACCAGTCACGGGTCCTTTCTAATGCGCTAGCTGAGGCCATGGCCCAAGTTTGCATTGCTAGAACTTCTAATCCAACTCAAGCAGGAACACCCACTAATGGGCAATGCTTTGGTTGCGGACAGTCAGGGCATTTTAAAAAACATTGTCCCAACAACGGTGGTAATAATAATAAAAGGCTGCCCACCACCCCATGCCCCCATTGCGGAAAGGGATTTCACTGGAAGAGAGACTGTAGATCTAAATTTGATAAAGATGGCAAGCCTTTAAACTAGATGTGGGGCGGTCCCCAGCCCTGTCACCAAAAGGGGAATCCTAAATTGAGAAGCCATCTCCTGTAAGATTTAGCCATTATAATAACATCCCACAAAAGAAAAAAAGTGGCCCCAGGGCCAATTGGACTGTTCCCATCATAGAGGGACTTAGACCCAAAATGGACATTTTCATCGAGGGAAAAAGGTTTCGCTGCTTGATTGACAATGGAGCGGACCGAACAAGTCCTTCGCAAGGAGGAAGTTCCCCACAGTTGGCCCTTAGTTCCCGGCCCCTCTATTCTTGGGGTTGGGGGCAATACCCCATCCCTTGAAACTGCCACCTGGGTGCCAAGGGAGGACGCAGACGGGTCAAAGGGGGAGGTGAAACCTCTTATAGCCCCAGGGGCTAAACACTAATCTTTTGGGACAAGACATCTTAGGACAGGCAGATGCCTATATTACTACTGACCATAAGGGTTTTTATGATGATACATTGGATAATGAGGAATGTCAACAACAATCTAATACTCGATGCCACCCCAATTACAGAGGGGACCCCACATTTGAGGAATGGCGGGCTAATGAGCCCCTCTCCAGAGTCCGGCCTCACCCCCAATCCTAGGGGCCACTGCTCCTAAGGTGCCACCCATTAAGTGGGCCAATGGGCCTCCCATTTGGGTGGAGCAGTGGCCTCTCCTTACGGAAAAACTACAGGCATTAAGACAAATTGTTAATGAACAGCTTCAAGCCAGACATATCCGGCCCTCCAGTAGCCCCTGGAACACCCCTGTTTTCGTGATTAAAAAGGCTTCAGGAAAATGGAGAATGTTACAAGATCTTAGAGAAGTTAATAAAAGAATGATTTTAATGGGTACGCCTCAGAGAGGTTTGCCCTGGGCTCCAGCTATCCCCAGTAACTTACATCTAATAGTTATAGACATTAAGGATTGTTTTTTTTCCATCCCGTTGCATCCTGATGATTGTGAAAAGTTTGCCTTTTCTATCCTGGCAACAAACTTTCAGGGCACTGACCAGAGATTTGAATGGATTGTGTTACCCCAGGGGATGGCCAACGGTCCCGCCTTTTGCCAATCCTATGTATCTCAACTACTAGACCCGGTGAGGCAACTCTGCATGGTTACCTTATATTTGTACATGGATGACATTATTATTGGAGCATCATGCCATAAGGCCTTGGCCAAGGCCTTTATAGCCACATAAGAGTGCCTCACCCGTGGGGGCTTATCCACTTCTACCAATAAGATTCAAACAGTACCTCCCTTTACATTTTTAGGAGCCCAAATATTATTAGAAGGAGTTAGCCCTTTGAAACCAAAACTTACAATTTCAGCATCTTATACTCTCCCCCAATTGCAAAAGTTGTTAGGAGAAATAAATTGATTAAGGCCATGGATTAGTATCCCAACGGGGGAACTTAACCCGTTGTTCCAGTTGCTCAAAAACACTTCCCTTACGACACCCATTAAGCTAGAATCCCAACAGTTGCTACAACAGGCACAATTACAGCGGTTCAGCCCTGTTTTATCAGTGGATTTATGGATCCTTGCCACTGAAACCACATATATGGCCGCCCTCACCCAAAAGGGGCACCCACTCCAGTGGGTACATCTTGCATTGGGGGGAACTCCCCGAGTTTATAGCCCTACAGACCAAATGGCTGATTTAATAATTAAAGGAAGAAACATAGCCCTTCATTGCTATGCTAGGGAACCTGACAAAATAATTGTTCCCTTTCGGCTAATTGATTTCACCTGGCTTTCTAGAAACACCAACAGGGTAGTCATAGCGTTGGAAGGCTTTTTTGGAATGCTTGCTTGCCATTATGGCAATAGCAAATGGGTTTCATCCTTTAGTCATCTATCTTGGGATATCCCCCAAATAATTTCCACTCGACCACTGCCTAATGCTCCCATTGTGTTTACTGACAGGGGAAAAGCAGGGGCAGCAATAATAACTTACCCCCCACAAAACTCCTATTCTGAGAGTGACCCCAGATCATACTATCACCCCTGTGAGGGGTCAGCCCAATTTAGGGAGTTGTTTGCAGTACTCATGGCTTTGCAGAACATGCCTGGTCCCACGAACCTCTTTTCTGATAGCTTATATGTTGTCAATTTAATTCCTGGATTAATAAATGCACATGTCCGTTTGGACAATAACCCCATTTCCCCCTTAATGATACAGGTTCGTAGTACTTTACAAAGTCGGGCCCATCTTTGTACCTCCAACATCTTCGGGGACACCAGGGGATGCCTGGGTTCCTATCTAATGGGAATGCTCAAGCTGACAGCCTGGCTTCCCATGGCCCTGAAGTACGTACTACAGAGCTTGCTAGTAACCTTCATGCTTTGACTCATATTAATTGGAGGGGACTACATGCCAGGTTCCCACAGGTTCCTATTTCACAATTAAAGAAAATTGTACATACTTGCAAATCCTGTCTCCCTTACATACGGGTACCCCCACTTCAACCCCCAGGTGTTAACCCTAGGGGACTCAAACCTAACGTGCTATGGCAAACCGATGTTACTCACTTCCCTTCATTTGGAAAATTGAAATACATCTTTATGTCCATGGATACTTATTCTCATGCATGCTGGACTACAGCCCATTCAGGTGAACAAACCAAACATGCAAAAGGTCATTTGCTTCAATGTTTTGCCATATTAGGGCTGCCAACAAAAATAAAAACAGATAATGGTCCTTGTTTTGCCAGTAAAGCTTTTCAAGAATTTTTATCTCAATGGGACATTCAACATTCAACTGGAATTCCATACAACCCACAAGACTAGGCCATAATTGAGCGTCATCATTTAACTTTAAAAACTCAGCTTGAAAAACAAAAAGGGGGAATTGGTAGCCCCCATCAACAGTTAGGGATGGCTTTATTCACTTTAAATATTTCAAAATTTTCCAAGAATGACCCATTGTCTGCCTTCCAAAAGCATTGGGCATCCCAGACTCAAAGCCCTGAAGTCCGGGTGCGCTGGAAAGATCCCATGAGCGGACAGTGGAGAGGCCCAGACCCATTGCTAACCATGGGTAGGGGATTTGGATGTGTTTTTCCTTTCAGCGAACCAAGCCCAATATGGGTGCCAGCTAGGAACATTAAATTTACACCTACAGCCCAGGGTGTTGATGACCCTGAGGAATTGCTTGTTTTTGTTTTTCAGGACACATGATGAGCCTCCTGTCAATTAAGCATATGCTGTTTTTGCTATGCATGATAAGGATGACTGCGTCCGCTACCAGAGACCACACCCTGGTTAATCAAACATGGCAGGTTATCCAATCTGCAACCGGTAGAGTGATTTATTCCAAACATAATGTTCTGCTCCATTTGGCAAATGGTTCCCCACAATAACTTTTGATTTATGTGATTTAGTGGGTGAACTATTTGGGCCCCCTAAGCATGATTCCAATACCTGTGAGAGAGCCCCTTTTCGTAATAGGGGAATTTGCCACATCCCAGGTTGTGCCACAGCGTATAATAAAAAGGCACTAAAAGCCCATGATTTTTATGTCTGTCCAGGACATGATCCCAAGACTTGGCCAGAGTGTGGTGTTACAGGTGATTACTACTGTGCTGCTTGGGGTTGCGAAACCACCGGTGATGCTTGCTGGAAGCCTTCTTCCTCTTGGGATTTCATAACATTAAAGAAAAACCAAACTTCAAATGGTCACCAAATACCACTGATATTAACCTTTACCTCAGCAAGAAAAAATAACCCTGCTCGTTTTTTAAGCGGGCTCACTTGGGGCCTTAGAATTTATAAATCAGGCTATGATGTTGGAATACTGTTCCGAGTGCAGTTAACTAAAGGTGATATTGTAACAGCTATTGGGCCAAATTCGGTTATTAACAAGAAGGCTGACTCAACAAATGCTGAATTAGGACCAACTAGTACCTCTACCACTAGTTCAACCATGCCCGCCCCTGCCAAACCACTCCCCCAGTATACATCTTCTATCCAACAGTTATGGCGCCTTGTAAATGCCACATATTTAACTTTAAATGAAACTAATCCCAACTTTACTCAGCAATGCTGGTTGTGTCTAAGTACACAGCCTCCTTATTATATAGCTATAGCCTTGCCTAACGCCAATATTAGCAATGCCACTGCTCATGACTGCATGAATAGTCACAATTCCACCCGCCCCGGATTTACTCTAGAAACAGTAGTTGGCAAAGGAATTTGTTTAGGAAAGAATAACACGGTATGCAGTAATACAACCATGACCCGGGGTGACTGGACCAAGGTTGTAAATGGCAAATGGCTATGTCGCAAGGCTGGGTTAACTACATGTGTCTACAATTCACCCTTAGGCGAAGACACGTGTAGCCATGGCTCTTGCACCAGCAATAACTTGGCATCCTGGAGAGACATTGTTCCAGCATTGGGACAATTTACCCCGAACAGACGAAGTCTAGGGGGTACAGCTGTATTCGCCAGCATGCTCCCTGGATTGACTGGAGCAGGGACAGGCATTGCAGGAATATCAACAGTCTACCAGCAAATCTCTGTCCTCTGAGAATCTGTTGACACAGATTTAGCAAATTTGGAAGTTTCAATATCTAATTTACAACAGTCTTTTTTTTTTTTTTTTTTTTTTTTTTTTTTTT
>NW_007730266.1:38076-103493 GCF_000696425.1 Galeopterus variegatus | reverse complement strand
CTTTTTCCGTGTCCGGCAATGGATCGCAACCCTCAGTGTTGCCCCCGTACCGGACCGGGACCGGCAACGGGATCGCAACCCTCGGTGTTGCTCCTGCGCCTCGCTCAGCCAGTGAGCGGGAACCAGTCTGTATGTGGGATCCGAACCCTCAGTGGGAGCGCCGCCGTGCTTCCCAAGCGGCGCACTATCGCAGTGCGCCACCGGGCCGGCCCATAATTTACAACAGTCTTTAACTTCTCTCTCTGAAGTTGTTTTACAGAACCGTCGGGGCTTGGATTTGCTGTTTCTCCAGCAAGGGGGGTTATGCGCTGCCATCAACGAAGAGTGCTGCTTTTATGCCGACCATTCGGGGATTGTTAAAGAATCTTTAGCTAAGCTTAGAGAAGGGTTAGAGAAATGTAAGCGAGAGCAAGAGGCCTATGCTGGTTGGCTTGAAAATTAGTTTTCCTGATCCCCATGGCTCACCTCCCTACTGTCCTCATTAGCAGGCCCTCTTGTCATGTTATTATTAATAATCACCCTGGGACCTTATATATTAAGCAAGATAGTCACTATGGTGAAAGGCAACAAAGCTTCCCTCGTCATGCTTGCCCAAGTGGTAGAAGAAGTCACCCAACAGGATCACCCCCCTCCCGATCCATGGGTTTATGTAGCCCTACAAAAAATAAACACCAAGGTGTAAGGCATCCATCACAGCTTCGCTTGGTTGGATAGTCAACTACGGGTAAGACCCTCATGGAGAGGGCAACCTAAATCAGGCACAGCCACATAAGCAGTGATGAGGCCGAATGACTAGCCGTCACCGGCTGCCTACACAAAACAAAACAAAAGGGGGGAGATGTTGGGTGGCAGCTACCTTCCTGGCACAGATGGTTGCTACACCTAATGACGACTGCTTGTTCCCTTCTTTGTTTTTCACACATGTTCAGGATGGCGCCTGGAGGATGTAAAGGGGGAGTGACTATGGTGTCAGGTAAAACCTCACCCCATTTACGGGGCTTAGCATCATTGGTGCAGAGAGCCTTCTGGGCTCGTGGACACTTCATGATCTTTACTATAAGCATAGGCAGGAGCCATGCATGCACGCATGACCTATAGGGTGATTGGCTTGTTAGGTGTAGACCCCCGCCAGAATCCCCCTCCCATTTAGCCCATTTATGCATAAATATGTAGGCTTTGAGTTGAATAAACGGAACTGCTTGACAGAACCCCCACCGTACCTGAGTGTTCCTTTGCGAGCTGGGTTGGGGCCAGTGGCTGCACTTACCTATCTCCTGGGCTCTCCCGCCCCGCTCCCTCTTGCACCGGGAGGAGGAGGCAGGGAGTAATCTTCTGCCTAGTTCCCTTGAGCTGAGTGCGGTTTAGCTAGTTGTCGGGGCGCTGGCGTGAGTGCCGGCTCCCCCTCACCCCGACAGGACTATATGTCCAATAATAGCCAACCAGCTGTCCTTGGGCATTCACATCTCCAGCTGGGTATTGTCTTAATGGAAATTGTCCTGCCCCATAAAGGGGAACAACTGTACAGAAATGGGTGCTCTGTTGGGTCTTTGAGGGGGAACCATTCCATTCCTGAATCATATTGAGGTGAGGCGGTAACTCCAGCAGGTTCCAAATCATCTGGAAAGTTTTGGGAATGAGGTGTTGAAGGCAAAGCTGCTGTGGGAGTAAGCCCTAGGGCTTGTATAGTATTATGATTACCCCATGGATTTGGAGGGTTTAATGCTGTTAGCAAGTTATGCTCCTCATCTTCCTTCTCTTCTGGACAATGGCTAATTGGGAGGGGCTCAATAGCTCCTTCTTTTTCCTTTATTTGGACTACAAGCTGGGAGCCTCCTTGTGCAGAGTCTTTATTATGTAACAACATAAAAGCTTGTGCTTAAGAGATTTCATCCTATATCCTTGACCTCTGACAAAAAGCTCTAATTGGAGTGTAGTATAGTAATTAAGGGAATCATTTAAAGACGAGTGCTCTTTCGAGTCCAAAATATACATGGGCCAAGCAGTATTGTAATTTAAAAAAATAATTTTTCCTTTTGTCATGGGATTATAATTATGACTGAACCACTCAGCTGAAATTCTTTCCAAGGGATTCCAAGCCAGGATTGAAGGTGTTCCACACTTGTGTTATGAGGTGGCAGTGGTGCCAAACCTGAGAATGAGGATCAAGAGTTTGTCTCCAGTTTCCCAATGGAGAGTTGCAATGGTTAGTGGGGACACACATTTCACAAGATTTTACCCAGATATAATTATCTAACCTGATGGTCTGAAATACCTCCCACAGAGTGAGGGGGTATAGGGGTCTCTTCCCAAAAGGATCAGCAATAGCTAGACACCAAGTGCACAAACATTGGTGTAATGTTTCCTGGGTTCTGATGTTTCCCAAATGCCAATTATTGGTTTCTTGAAAATGTGAATCCCACCAATGCTGTCTGCACACGCTTTCGCATGTCTGCACCCTGGAATTGTACTTCCTCCAATAAACAGAGGCCATAAAAGAAATGTTGAAGCACTAGGGGCTGTCCCACACTGTTGTAGCCAATGTAATTCAAGATTCAGGAGCTCAGTGCATGCACTGAGGAGTTGGAATCTAGGTCTGATATTGTAACCAGGACCCATGTCCAAATGAGGTTTATTCCATTGGTTTGCCTCAAAGAGAGAAAGGAGCCTTAATGACTCTGTCAATGACTGAGAGTTTGTAGATTCTCCCTTTTGAATGGTAAAGAACAGGGGTCTGACTGGCAGTCTGCTGGCACTTAACTAAAACAGCAAAATTCTCCCAAAGTGTACTTGCCAGCTCAGGAGTGTAACAGGCTGAACAGAAGTGACTCTGTGTTGTTAAACTTATAAATTAAAAAAGTTTTTGTCTTACTCTTGTAACCTGAACCACAAAGCTTGCAGCTGGACATTAGAATATAATGATTCTTCTTCACATGCTTGCTATGACATAATGACTTTTCCTCACACTGTACACAGAATAATTACAGAAGAAATTATTAACCCAGATGGCCATTCTTTTTTTTTTTTTTTTAAAAGATGACCGGTAAGGGGATCTTAACCCTTGGCTTGGTGTTGTCAGCACCACACTCAGCCAGTGAGCAAACCGGCCATCCCTATATAGGATCCGAACCCGTGGCCTTGGTGTTATCAGCACCGCACTCTACCGAGTGAGCCGCGGGCTGGCCTCAGATGGCCATTCTTTACGAGCTTACTAACTAGATCTTTTTGAGGTTAACAGGAACTGAATCCGTGACTTGACTTCATGAGGATGGTCAGCATGAATCAGCTCCCACCTGAGAAGTTCTTTGATGTTTATCTGCAATTGTATGATTATGCCTGCACATCCCTGCTTAGATCACCATGAATCAGCCCCCCTGCCACCTGTCCCTCTAAAACCCTTTGGCAAGTCTGGGAAAACCAGAGATGGTCTTTGGGACATGAGTCCACCATTTTCCCAGGCTGCCGGCTTCTTGATTAAAAGCTACCTTTCCTTACACCAACATTTGTCTCTCAATTCCTGGCTACTGGGCGGCGAGCAAACGGACCTTTGGGGTTTCAGTAACAGGACAAGCCATATCAGCGTCAATCCGGTGGACCAGCTGCAGCATAACGGTGAGAGGACAGAGAAAAAGCCTGAGTTTTCTTCTCCCAGTAGCTCAAGACAAAGTTAGAATGGTTAGCTAAAGTGACAAACAGAAACAGGCACCTAACAGACTCCCTGTCCTGGGGATCCAGATTACAGTCCTTGAGTCCCTTCTTCCCCAGCCAGTCAGGTCTGTAGATGCCCCAACCAGGTCCAGACAACCCAGAAAGGGTTCAGACGGTGGAGCAGGGTGCTGCTTTCAGCGTGCACGCTGATGCGACTTACTAGTCAGAAAGTCTCATCAGCCTGTCCAGACAGCTCCATTTCTTTCACCAACTGAAAGGAGAAAATGCATGTGGTGCTTTGGCTGGGAGAACAGGGAGTGCCCCCTGAGGAAAAAACCCTCTGGCTGGGAAAGTCCCTAAGATCAAAGCCACAAGGTGAGCTAGCCATAAGCAACCAGCTGGTGTGTCCAAGCTGCCATAAGCCTGTCAGCAGCAGCCGCAGCCAAGGGGGCTAGGCCTCCCGGGTTGCACAAGTGTCCTGCGGCAGTGGTCATATTTAATGCAGACACTTCAAAGGTCTGTTTGCTCAGTGCTAGATGGCCAATAATCGGGAGAGAAGAGTTGGTGTAAGGAAAAAGGTAGCCATTAATCAGGAAGCTGGCAGCCTGGGGAAATGGTGGACTTAGGTTTTAAACACCATCTCTGCCTCTCCCAGGTTTGTTAAAGGTTTTCCTAGGAGTCTGTGGTGGAAACCTGATTTATGGTGACCAAGCATGGACGTGGAGGCACGCCTGGGTATTTCAAATAATCATCAAGGAACTTTCCAGGTGGGAGTTGAATAGCGTCATACTTTGTTCTCCATGGGTTCAGTCCCTTGTAATCTCAGATAAGATCAAGTTAGTAAACTAGTAAAGAATGACCATCTACGTTAAAATTTTTTTCTCTATTTCGTGTACAATGTGAAGAAGAGTCATTGTATTCTGGCAATGAGCTGCAGGATATGTTGTTTGGATTACAGGGAAAAAAAACCCCAAGCTTTTAAATTCAAAGGTTTAACAAAATGGAGTTACTTCTGTTCGGGCTGTTACATTACGTGGTTCAGCAAGCTTTAACGCTGCCATCGGTAACCGTTCTTTGTATTTCCTAAAATAGGGGCTAAAACGTGCCCTGGAATCTTTATTTTTTAATGTGGCTTTTCCAATTACGACAGACTTTCCCGAAGGCTATTCTTGAATGGCCTTTTCTGCTTGACGTACCGCAAAGACACTGTCAGGTTTACAAGACTCGCCTCAGATTGGAGAGTCTTTGAAGCACTGCGGATCCGACTGCAAAGCTAGGTAGCAACCTCGCCGCAGGGCGCTACTCCGGGGCCGCAGCGCGCCTGCGTGTCCGAGCCCCTTGATTGCGCTGGGGTCCGGCTGCGCCTGCGCGGTAGGCCCGCGCGGACCAGTGCGCCGCACCACCGGCTGCGGCTGAGGGCTAGCAGACCGCGAGCCGCCGCCGCCGCTGCGAACGCCTGCGTGTCCGAGCCCCTTGATTGCGCTGGGGTCCGGCTGCGCCTGCGCGGTAGGCCCGCGCGGACCAGTGCGCCGCACCACCGGCTGCGGCTGAGGGCTAGCAGACCGCGAGCCGCCGCCGCCGTTGCGACCGCCGCCGCCGAGTTCAGAGGGCCCGGAGGTGGGAGGCTTCCCCCACGGGGCCTGAGATGTCGTCCACCATGGCGGTTTACCTTCTCTCTACCTTGGGAGGGTACTTGGTGACTTCATTCTTGTTGCTTAAATACCCGACCTTGCTGCACCGGAGAAAGAAGCAGCGATTCCTCAGTAAGCACATCTCTCACCGCGGAGGTGAGAGGGGTCCCCAAAACCTGACCGCGGAGATGGGGGAGGCTTTTTTCCGAGTAGAGCTGAGGGTTTTTTGGAGCTCCTCAGAAAGGCAGCCGGTTGGAAATGCGTGAGAGTTTGAGAAGGATGGGGATGTTTGAATAGAGGGCTCCCCAGAGGTGAGGGCGCTGAGCGGGGGCGGCCTCCTGACGGGAGGGAGGGAGCGCAGTCTCCAGTCAGCCCAGCGGGCGGCTCTCGAGGGCCGCGGATTCACGCGTTCTCTGAAGGGGGGAAGACCACGGTGAGAATGAAGGGTAGATGGAGCGTTTCTCGGCGGATGGGAGGGTGATCGCAAGGTCCCTTGGTGACAGCAAGGCACAATCGGGGCTGCCCCGCGGGGGGAAACGGGAACAGACTGCTCCGAGAGAGCCCGTGGCCGAGCGGATGCTGACAGCCGGGTCCACGAGCAGGGCTGAGGATCTGCTCGAATCCGGAGCGAGCTGCAGCCCGGGTGTCTGCGGTGCCTGGAGGCCGATCCCACCCCCACGTCCCGAGCACTCATTATTGAGAAGAGAGGGAAACCGAGTCCCCGAGCCAGGGACATTTTCCCAAGGTCACAATTACAGCTTGAGCTGAACTGAGGCAGGAACTGGAGCGTCCTGGTTCTTAGGGCTGCAAGTCTTGCACCTGTTTTTCGTTTATTTGTTTGTTTGGGGTTTTTTTTGAGCATCACCCTGCATCCCAGCAATGACACGTTGATTTCCTAAAAGACTGAAAGATGATTTAGGTTATGACAGGACAGTATTGTTTAAAGAAAACAAAAATAAGATTCTTTTGGAAAAGTGACTTGCTGAAAGGAGCCTGGGTAGTCTGTAATTTCCCAGATAACAGGCCAAATCTTTGCGTCTTCATTGTTGTGTAATAATGTCTTTATTGCATTTAAAGCATGATGTATAAAATGTTGTGAAATTGGATTATTTCAATCAAGTTTAACTGTTCTTTAGGGATGAGTTTTTTTTTTTTTTTTTTTTTTAAAGAGGACCGGTAAGGGGATCTCAACCCTCGACTTGGTGTTGTCAGCACCACACTCAGCCAGTGAGCAAACCGGGCATCCCTATATGGGATCCGAACCCGTGGCCTTGGTGTTATCAGCACCGCACTCTCCCGAGTGAGCCACGGGCCGGCCCCTAGGGATGAGTTTTAAACTAGGTTAAAATTGCTTGGAATTTACAGTCAAATACTTGAAATAGTAAATTCTAGGAGTTTACAGTCTAAAATTTGATTTAGTACCATAACCCCTTTTCTACAAGTATTGGCTAAGGAATAAGGTTTTAAATATCACAGAAATCCATTATTATTCTTTACGTATAATCTGTATAATTCTATCAATTAAACACAGTTCTAATAAGTGACTTCAGTAGGTATCCTAGTCTCCCACTCATGAAAACCATTAAAGGTTTTAAAGCGTTGTCAGCTAAAATGCCATGTTATTGCTTATTTGGTTTATCTGTGTTTAGCTGGCCAGAACTCAGCTGGTTAGAGCTGGCGTAATAACACCAAGGTCAAGGGTTTGGATCCCCTTACCCGCTAGCTGTCCCCCACCCCAAATTCTCTTTTATCTGTTTTAACAGATACATGGTTAAACTTTAGGATGACATATCTACTAATGTACTTTCAACCATTGGAACCAAGGACCGACTTTTAGTGTTCAAGTTGTTGCCACAGAAGCAATTTTCATGGTAGTAGTACATTCTGGGGAAGTGAACAGTTGTGTTTACTGATTTACAAAAAGGAAAAATATGCTTACTAAAAACACCAAACCAAAACAAAACTAGAAAAGACCACAAGGTCAAACGTTCAGATTCCCATATTAGCCATCTGCCAAAAAAATAAATAAATAAAAGAAAGAGACCACAGGTCACTAGGAAGGAGTAGTCACCTCCTTGATTGCTTTTAATTTTTGTCTCAAATACTGATAATAGAATCACTAGTTTTTCTGTGAAAATGGTTAATATTTGGGCTTATTTTCTATTGCTCTAACTGCGAATACCTGATATTTCTAGTAAATCAGATGTATGACCATTCCAATATTGACACATCGATCATGCTGTGTGTCTGAAATATGTGCACCTGAATTGGTATAACTTGAAACTCTTAATGTCTACTACAAAATAATTATGATAAAGATTTAAATCACCAGAGTCAGATTCTGTATCTACCAGTAGTTAGCTTTGGGATTAAGCCTTAGTTTCCTTATGTAAAAAATGGGGAACATTTGCTTTGCTTACCTCTTTGATCTTCATTCTTTTTTTTTTTTGTTGTTGTTGTCCTTTTTGTGACCGGTAAGGGGATCGCGACCCTTGGTGCGGTGTCGCCCGCACCGCGCTCACTGGCTGAGCGCACCGGCCATCCTTATATAGGATCCGAACCCGCGGGGAGCGCTGCTGCTCCCAAGCACTGCACTCTCCCGAGTGCGCCACAGGTCCGGCCCATTGCTTACCTCTTTGGATTGTTATGACAATTGAGTGCATAAAAAGCACTTTGAAAACGGAAATTGTTTAGAAATATGTGTGGATACAGGAGATCCACAGTTGTATTTTGCAATAAAACTTTGAGTTCATTAAGAAGGAATGAGATCATTGTATACATGTTTTCAAAATTTTAATTAGCACTTTTGCCTTTTACTAAGATTGATTGTCCTTGAAAGTAGAAAATACTTTAATGTTTCAAAAATTAAACTTTACAAAATTTGTTTTTACCAAAATGTAGGCTTTGTTGTTACCAAAATGTAGGCTTTGTTGTTACCAGAATGTAGGCTTTGTTGTTACCTCTTTAGAGCATATGTTTTATTGCATTAAATTATAATAGGATCTGTTACTACATCTGCTTTCCTTTCTAGGCTGTGAGTTCCTCAAGGGCAGGAATCAGATTTATTAATTCTTGTATCTCTAGCCCCTAGTACAAATCTCAACATATAATAAAAATAATAGCTAATTGTCTGCTAATTATCTACTGTATGTTAGACACTTTTCATGTGTTTCCTAAATTTATTTGACCAAAGAACACTTTTTATAATTACAATGTAAAAAAACCCACCAAATTTTAAAAAAGCAAAAGAAGAAAGAAAAGAAAAAAAAAAAGAGCAAAAAAATACATAATTCAATGTATGACACCAGCAGGACTAAAGACATACCCTTTGGATTAAATGGAGAGCAAGCAATATTGTTAAAGACCATTTTCTTAATTATTGTATGAAATTATGAATTTTATTAATATTTTAAAGATTCATTTTTTCTGGTTGCATAAGTAACTCATGTTCATTGTAGTAAATTTGGAAAACATAAAAATGAAAAAAGAAAAAATAGTTCCTAAGACTTTACTATCCTGAGATAAACTGTTAACATTTTGAAGTATACCCTCTAAGGACATTTGGAATCATACTATATATACATTTATTCCAGATGCCCTTTGTTTGCTAGAAAAATAGGATAGCAGGGAAATAACTTCCTTTAATCCTCTCTAACCTATCTCTATGGGCCAATTGAATTAAGCTGTAGGCTTTTTAGAAAGAGTTTTGTTTAGGGCCAGCCTGGTGGCGCACTGCTGTAGTGCGCCGCTTGGGAAGCGCGGTGGCGCTCCCGCCGAGGGTTCGGATCCCACATACAGACCGGTTCCTGCTCACTGGGTGAGCGAGGCGTGGGAGCAACACTGAGGGTTGCGATCCCGTTGCTGGTCCTGGTCCGGTACGGGGGCGACACTGAGGGTTGTGATCCGTTGCCGGACACAGAAAAAGACAAAAAGGGGAAAAAAAAAAAAAAAAAGAAAGAGTTTTGTTTATTAGGGCTCAGTGGCCAAGAATAAAGAAGTATCATCAACTCATCACATCCCCACCTTTTCTCTACCCTTGGTCTCAAGGCAGGGTACTGTCACTATCTTGGCATCCTACCACAGATGGATCTGGCAGGTGATAGTTTGAGGTTTAGTATTGTTCTTTGACACTGTTTGGCAGTTTCTGGGCCCTAAACTTTAATTGGTTGTTCAAGGAGAAAATTGAAGCATCAATTTTCCCAAATTGTCACTGGAAATAGAATTCTGCAATTGTACCTGAAATATGTTCCATGTCAGGGTATTGATTCTCTTCAGCTTTTGTTCCTTCATTCCTATTATTGGGGAACTCTCCCTCATTTGTCAATGAGGACTTTTTTCCAACTGGTTTGCTCATTCCTACTGATGGCTTATTAGCAATGGAATAATTTTCTTTTATTTAATAGTACTGTCTTGCTTAATAAAGTGTCAACCTAAATAACAGAATAGGCTCTCTAAAAGAATAATGAGTTTAATGGGGAATAGAACATTGCAATAGTAATATGTGTGTCATGGTAAACTGTGTGTATATTCAGGGAGGTAAGGGAAGACAAAGGTTTTTAAAGGAAAAATAATGAAGGATTACATAGTTATTTCAGGATAATTATCCTTGGCCACAAGGAACAGTAACAAGGGTGACACCAGTCTGAGGCTGGACAGGCAATTGCTGGGCAGATGTCCTTACAGAAGTAATTTTTTGGTAATTTCTGGGAATACCTTTGTGCGAGGTTGTGGTTTTGCAGATTCCTTTGTGATAGTTCTTGTTATCAGGTATATGTGCATAGCAGCGCCTCTTTGTGGCCTTCCCCAGCTCTGTTTGTCAGGGTTTTAAACATGTTACTCCGTTTTGTTTTGACAACTTTCACAAAAGCAAACTTTAAAGTAAAATGTACTTATTTTCAGCAATGGATATGTGTGTATGGAGATATATATATATGTATCATATGTATATTTATATATATATAAATAGATAGCTATAATCTCCATTGAAATATATATATACCTTAAACTTTCTAACTCTATATAAATTTATAAAAATTAAATACTGTTCTGTAAAAATTATTGAAATTATGACAAAACACATTAAGAAAACATTAATCTTTGAAGAGAGCATACATGTGTTAGTTGGTAAGTGCTACCTGTGAATCAACACATAGTTTGAGTATCATCCTTCTGTGCTTCTAGTGATCTCTCATGTGACTTATTGACATTTTTGGATATGGCACACATTTCTAAAAGCCATTGATTACATAATAGCTATATTGATGTGCTTAATCTTTTTCTTATATCTGCAAATACAAATTTCAGTAGTTGTTTTCCCCCTTGAATTATAAAAACAATTTTGCAGTGTTCCAGGGAACCCATATTGAGAAATGCCCTTTTGTATTACCATCTCTAGTCCATCCAAGCTCTTTATACGCTTATCTAAGTGGTAATAGTAGACTGTTTCCAAGGCACACTACAAATGTTAAGAGATTAAATGAATTTGGAAGTGAAGGAATGGGGCTGGCCGGTTGGCTCAGTTGGTTAGAGTGTGGTGTTGTAACACCAGGGTTAAGGGTTCAGATCCCCTTACCAGCCAGCCACCAAAAAAAAAAAAAAAAGAAAGAAACGAAGAAGGAACTTACTTTATTGCTTGATTTACTGAATAATCCATTTTGAGTTGAGAGAATCAAATCTATCATATCTGAGGATATGTTTTATTTGTACTAAGCTGTTCTTTCCACTATCAGAAAATACTTAATTTTGAATATTGTTCTTTTGTGACTGATGTACGTTATCATATTTGTCATTGGTTTTATAAATATCACATACACATAAATGCCATGTATACAAAGATGTTAACTATAGTGGTGGTATAACTGTAAAAAAGTCTGTAATGTTTATTGAACCTTTATTGGTATATAAAACATTTGAGAGATAAAAAGGAAACTGGACAGATATTTCTTTCCCTGTTAGTATTTAAATCTAGTTAAGGATACAAAGTAGAAGGTTTCCTTTACTTTTCTTATCCTATCATAGATTAACCAATCACAAAATAATATTTAAGAACTATATAGGGGAGGAAAAGTTAATATAGAATGAAAAATTTGGAATTATATAGTGAAGCAATAAGTAAAAAGAGCTGAGAATTTTTGGCGGAGGTTTTCTCAAAGAAATGAAGAATGTGAACTAGTGAAGAGGAAGGTCAGAGGACATATGCAGAGGACTTATGAACAAATTATATGAGGACAGCATGTAAAATTTGTGATAGGTATTCATTCCCTTCCACATTTTGTACTAATTAAAAATGAAAATTTTGTTTGTATCTAGAATGTTATTTGCAGAGCCAGGAATTGTGTAAGCTGCTTATTGGGGGAAACAAAAAATTAATGGTAAGCCTGCTTCTGTGAATTACATGATGATAGTTGGAGAGTAAAGGAATTTATTTATTTATTTATTTATTTATTTTTATTCCTTTTTGTCTTTTTTACTGACCGGTAACGGGATCACAACCCTCGGTGTCGCGCCCGTACCAGGGACCAGCAACGGGATTGCAACCCTCGGTGTTGCGCCTGCACCGCGCTCAGCCAGTGAGCAGGAACCGGTCTCCACATGGGATCTGAACCCTCGGCGGGAGCGCCGCTGCGCTCCCAAGCGGCGCACTCTCCAGTGCGCCACCGGCCCGGCCCCATGGAATTTAAACATTTCTTGAGAGAAGAGCTACTGCTAAGTAATTCCTTCTTGGGGAGAAATGTCATATATTTTAATTAATCCCTTAGTTACTCTACAGGCGTTCACCATATGAATCTAACAAGTAATTTATGGGTATTATCATTGTGGAATGTATCTTCAGGCTTTACAAACAAATAGAAATATATGGAAATATGAATAACTTATCTATAAAGCTGAAATAAAGGTGCTGTATGAGTGGCAGCATAAAAGCTGCAGCATAATTAGTGCTAAAAAGGATGGGCTATGTAATCATACCATTTGCACTTGAATCCCAGTTCCCCTTATTGGCTGTGTGACCTTAGCCAATTTTTTTCTAGGAATAGTTAATACTTACCTACTGGTGGTTGTGAGGATTTTAATGAAATAAATAATATATACTTTTTCTTTTTTTTTTTTTTTTTTTAGCGGCTAGCTGGTACTAGGATCCAAACCCCTGAACTTGGTGTTATGTCACTGAGCTCTAACCAATTGAGCTAACCAGCCAGCCCTCAATGAATAATATATAACGTGCTAAGCACGGTATGTGGCTCCTCTAAATTGTTAATATCTTGACCACCTTTTCAATATTTTAGTAATGACTATGTAATCTAATAAGCATAAAATAGATGAAAGATATTAATGTTTGCATGCTTAAGCTGTTAGGTTTAAATAGATTACAATCAAATTAATATGGAAGGCAGACACAAAAGACATAAATAGGCAGGCTTGGAATGTAAATATTAGTAGTAAAAATCATGTTGACTGTGGAGAAATTTATTTCAGTGTACTGAATTTCTGTCCTATCTTTTTTCTAACGTCTTTCCTCCTAATCAAAAGATCAAACAACAAATGTCCTTTGAACTTTTTATTATGGCACGTTTCAAACATATACAAAGTAATAAGGCTCCAAGAACTCATCAACCAGATGCAAGCAATTATCAATTTATGCCCAGTCTTCTTTCTTCTATATCCCTGCCCATTCTTCTCACCCAGATTACTTTGAAACAAATTTCAATTATATGATTTCAAACATAGTGAATATTTATTGAATACTATTTTTGGATTATTCTAAAAGATATATAAGACAAAGTCCTTGCTATTGGGATTTGAGAACACTAATAAATAACACTGCTTACTTTCCCTTCCCAAGATTGGAACCAATTTAGAAATAAAATGCAGATTTTATTTTTATTTCTTTTATTGATGGAAGTCAAAATGTTAACTTTATTACTAATGGGCTGAATTTGAGCTCTGTAATGCCCTCTCTAAATTGAACTTAACACTAAAAATGGAGGCCTCTTCCTTGCACTGGCAGGAAACCCTGGCAAATTTTCTGTATAGATGAGTGGAAATTTTGTGCTTTCTCAAGATGGGCCACTTCAAATTAAGAAGACCCTGAAGGGTTGAATCACAGATGGACAGACAGCTCTTTCTCCTAAGTCATGTCTGCTCCCATGGGGAGGAATTTGTGAGGGAGTAGAGAAAGGTTAAAAGTGTTCCAATCTTTTTCCTTCAGGGGGAATAGTGTGCAATTTTTCTTCACTAGGTGGAAACAGTGTGGGATAAATGTTTCCCCCCAATACTTGCCTTCAAAGAGCCTTCTTAGGGTTTAGGTGAATATACTAGAATGCAAAAAATCATAAGCCTTAGAACTAAAGGCACTGATATTTTAAATTGAAGGATAGCATATGTGTAGTAGTAGCACAATCCTTAAGTGTACAGCTTGACTTAAAAAATATATATATGTATACATGTAGCCACCAGTCAGATCATGACCATCTAGAACTGTGTAAGATTCCCTTGTTTCCCTTCCCAGTCTGTCCCTCTCTATCCCTAGAGGTAATCAAGACAGCAGTTTTCAAAGTGTGGCCTGTGGACTCCTGAGGATCCACAAGAGACCCTTTCAAGGGTCTGCAGGGTCTAAACTATTTTCATGAAATGTTATTTGCCTCTTTCACAGCATTGACATTTGCATTGATGATACAAAAGCATTAATGGGTTAAACTGCTATTGCCTTAGCATGAATCAAAGCAGTGGTACCAAATGTACTAGTAGTCATTGTATCATTCACTGTCATGTACTCACAGTTTAAAAAAAAGGTTTCATTTAAAAATATGCTTGATGCATTAGTAAAAATTAATTTTATTAAATTTCAACTCTTGAATTCACATAACTTTCAATATTCTGTGTGATAAAATTGGAAGTACACACAAAACATTTTTGCTGCTTACCAAAACATATTATGGTGGTTGTCTTGAGGAAAAGCACTTGTGCAGTCATTTGAGTTGTAAGCTAAATTAACTTTTTTTCTTCACTGAATACCATTTTTCCTTTAAAAAATTAGTGGCAAACTGTGGTTATTCAGGCTTTAGTATTTGCCAGATATGTTCTTTAAAATAAATAAAGTGAGTCTGTCACTTTAAGGAAAATAATCTAGCTGCCTTCTATTAAAGCAGTACCAATGATTAAATTTGAGATTTCAAGCAAAAATGGGAATTTTGGAAAACTTACATTCTCCACCATGAGCTTGGCAGTTTTCTAATTCTTAAAGACTTGCCTGATAAGATCAGATTAAAAACCCGATTTTTATTTTTATTTTTTATTTTATTTTTCCCTTTTTGTCTTTTTTTGTGACCGGCAACGGATTGCAACCCTCAGTGTCGCGCCCGTACCGGACCAGGACTGGCAACGGGATCGCAACCCTCGGTGTTGCGTCCGCACCTCGCTCAGCCAGTGAGCAGCCGGTCTGTATGTGGGATTCGAACCCTCGGCAGGAGCGCTGCCGCACTCCCAAGTGGCGCACTGTAGCAGTGCGCCACCGGGCCGGCCCAAAAACCCGATTTTTAAATATGGCATGATGAAATATGTCAGCATTTACAAGATCAGCATAACTCAGTGAATCAATATTCTTTAAATGGCCAGTGCATGATATTATAAAATCATGCATGGATGAAAGATTCATTCAAAGTTCAAAATGGACCAATGGATTTTCATGTAATAGAGTGTGGACATTATTGATATGGTTCAGATTCCACAGTGAAACTAACTTTTTTTTTTTTTTTCTTTTTAAAAAAGATGACCGGTAAGGGGATCTCAACCCTTGGCTTGGTGTTGTCAGCACCACGCTCAGCCAGTGAGCAAACCGGCCATCCCTACATAGGATTCGAACCCGTGGCCTTGTTATCAGCATCGCACTCTACCGAGTGAGCCACAGGCCGGCCTGAAACTAACTTTTAAGAAACTACCACTTGTTGAATTTTGAGGCAGTATTAAAGAAGAGTCTTTCCAACTACATATCTTTGTGAAGGTGGATATACATGAGGCAGTTATGAGAATCTTGCTGACTTCTATTCAGCCAGACACTAAAGAGATTTGCAAAAATGTAAAAGAATACTACTCTTTCAGTTACATTTTTTTTTGCTTTGGAAAAGTTATTTTTCATAAAAATATTGACATGTAATGCATTTATTCTTCAACTAAGGAAATAAAGTTTAAATTTCTAACATTTTATTTCAACTACATAATTACAGATATAACCCAGAAAATCAAAAGCTCTTTGGAGGGCTGGCCTGTGGCTCACTTGTGAGAGAGTGGTGCTGATAACGTCAAGGCCAAGGGTTCGGATCCCTATAAAGGGATGGCCAGTGAGCTCACTTGGGAGAGTGTGGTGCTGACAACACCAAGTCAAGGGTTAAGATCCCCTTACCGGTCATCTATTTTTTTTTTTAAAAAAAAAAAGCTCTTTGGGATATTCAGTAATAATTCAGATATTCAGTAATTTAAAGGGATTCAGAGACCAAAATGGTTGGGATCTGCCTGTTTAAGGCATTAACATTTTTTTTCTTCTTTTTTTTTGGTGGCTGGCCAGTATGTGGATCTGAATCCTTGACCTTGGTGTTCTCAGCATCATGCTCTCCCAGGAAAGCTAACTGTCCAGCACAAGGCATTAACTCTTAAGTGTAACAAGAATCATTGTAATCTGCAGTGATAAGAAAGTGCTTCATGGAAGAGTTGAGAAATGAACTAGCTCTTGAATTAAGGTTAAGAAGAGAATGGTCAAGGAATTTGGCATGTATATAAGACTTCCATTGTCTCTTCTATTTTAAAAGTAAAGCGTATTCATTGTAGAGGGTTTGTATACTATAGAAGAATGCATATTAGAGAAGCAAAATCCGGCTGGCCTGTTAGCTCAGTTAGTTAGAGTGTGGTTCAATCCCTGTACCAGCCAGTCACCAAAAAGAAAAAAAGAGAAGAGAAATCATTTGTATTACAATCATCTGGAGATGACTGCCATTAATTTGTTAAAGTATAGACTGGTTGTTGTGCCAAAAAGCAAGGAAGTTAAAAGGACACAAAAGTCAGCCTGAAGGAGCGAATGATGTTGACTTTGATCCCTTGATGAAGGTGGTGTCTACCAGGCTTTTCCATTGTGAAGTTGCTCTTTCTCTCTTTATAATTAATAAGTATTTTTGGAGGAGTTTACTTTGAAACACTGTTCCTCATCAAACTTTCAACCCATTTATTAAAATAGATTCAGAATTACCTATTTTATTCAGTGGCTTAAAATCTGTCACTATCGTTATTTTGATGCTAGCACTGTCCCACATGGGGCCAGTGAGAGGTCCTTCAAGCTGCCTTCTGCGTTCTTTTAACTTCCTTGCTTATTGGCACAAGAGGTCAGTAGTTTGACTTAACTTACTGATAACCACGTTAGCACTAGATATTGGTAATATTCTAGAGTGCTTTGTTCTTGAATATTGATTATTTGAATATAAGTTATTTCCATAGTTTTTTACCAAAACAATAGCTAACTAACCACATCTAACAAAGGATCATCTAACCTCAAAAGGACACTTTCTTTTGAAAAAACTATAACCTTCATATTTGAGAAATCTGTTTTGTATCATGCATCAACTCTAGTAACCAAAGTAAACCTAAAATCAAATTTGCATTTTTCACATGGGTATCTCTTTCTCTCTGCTAAACTGATGGAACTTTAGAATATTAAAACAGATATATTTGTTTCTGTGTACCTTGTGTTTCTGTTGATTTATGATTAGGTTGTCATAAAAAATATAGTCTAACAATATAAGAAGAAAATTTTAATATTCTCATAAATATGTTCAGGTGGCATTGTATATAAAACATTTTAATGCTGATAAAGATAATACTAATCTTTCCATGGACATTTTGAAGCCCCCTCGTATGTAAGAATTTTAGATACTTTGAGCAGTACCCTGAACATGAATTGCCTCTTTCTATTAAGGAGAAATTGGCTGTTTTTCCAAAGTGTTTGGAAAAGTATTTCTCAAGTATTTTTTTTATGTATATTCCATGAATTTACTAATAGTGAATTTTAGTTTTAGAATATTTCAAAACTTTTGGCTAGCATGTGTAAAGCTAATTGACTCTACCTACTATATAATGTTAGATAATTTTATTTTATTTTATTTTTTCCTTTTTTGTCTCTTTTTTCATGACCGGTAACGGGATCGCAACCCTCAGTGTTGCGCCTGTACTGCGACCAGCAACGGGATCGCAACCCTCGGTGTTGCACCCGCACCACGCTCAACCAGTGAGAGGACTGGTCTCTATATGGGATCCGAACCCTCGGTGGGAGCGCCGCCGCGCTCCCAAGCGCCGCACTCTACCTAGTGCGCCACCGGGCCGGCCCTAATGTTAGATAATTTTTTATCATTCAGTATATTCACATCAAAATCTGTTCTTTTTAAAAATTGCAATATTATTTATTATTTCAGTTAATAGACATTTACCAAGTATCTACTCTTTTACCAGTTACTGTGATAATGGCAATAGTAATAATAATAAAGGCAATAATCCTTTACTTTCACTGAATATTCACAGTAGTATTTCATTGACTCTAATGCCATAGGTTATAAGTTACACAATTTTTATGTACTGTTAAGAAAGAGAAAAGCCTGCTAATTAAACTATTATACATCATCCACTGTAAAATGCACCATAACTTTAGATATGTTAAAAAGTTAAAAGCTGTCATTTTTAAAATTGATGACATATGGCACTTTGAATTTTAATTCATTTAAATATACCAATCCTATGAAATAGGTGCCATCATTACCCTCTTTTTTAAAGATAAGGAAGCTCAACACAGAGAGGTTGGGTAACTTTCCCAAGGTTATACAAGTATTAATAGACTTGAGACCACGTGTCCTTATTCCAGAGTCTCACCCTCAACCACTACAACATACTGCCTTCAGCCAAGGTGATTAAAACACCATCACTTCTTTTAAGCAATTCACGGGAAAGGGAAGAGAAAGAAATAATTTATGCTGTACTTTGATAAATAGCTTAGTAGAGATATGCATAATAGACTGTGGGGATACAGAGGAGAGACTCTCTGAGGAGATGTATGTGCACCAAGTCCTCTTCTGTCTTTCCTCTGACACATAAGCAGATGTTATAGTTTGAAAATTATGTTTAGGTTCTTTTAAACCTCCTGCTTTGCTGTGGCTGCATTTTAATCTTTGATTCCTACTGATGCAGCTAAAAAACAATTCAAAATACCATTACACTTTTTTTTTTTCCTTTTTGTCTTTTTTCGTGCCCGGCAACGGATAGCAACCCTCAGTGTCGCGCCCGTACCGGACCGGGACTGGCCACGGGATCGCAACCCTCGGTGTTGCTCCCGCCCCTCGCTCAGCCAGTGAGCGGCCGGTCTGCATGTGGGATCTGAACCCTCGGCGGGAGCGCCACTGCGCTTCCCAAGCGGCGCACTAAAGCAGTGCGCCACCGCGCTGGCCCGCATTACACTTTTTAAAACGTGTGAAATGTCTACATAATAAATAAAAATCAGGATTCATTAGATGTATCTTGTTAAAATTAATTTTTGGAAAAGTATAATGTTCAAAATGGCTAAATAAATGAAGTTTAAATTTAATGTTTTCACAGGTGCTGGAGAAAATGTGGAGAATACAATGGCAGCCTTTCAACAGTAAGTATGTAAAAGCTGTTCTTCTCTTTTATAGTTTATCTTTAAAGTGATGATGATTCACAAAATGAGGATAATATACATGTAGCATCCACTGTGATATTTGTTCCTATTTTATTAAAATTGCCTTTTTTATTTTGTTAGTATGAAGTGCTACAAAGAATCTTTGGCTTCTATACAAGGGGTCTTCAAAAAGTTCATGGAAAGATTTGTATTATCTTTTAATTCCATTTTTCGATGAACTTTTTGAAGATCCCTTGTATAGGTGAAAAACTAGATCAGAATTTTCAGTAATCTAAAGATATGATAATTCCAAAGCTCAAAGAAGGCATTTGTAACAAGGAACATACTCTGTGTGTATAATGCTAATTAGTCTTGGAGAGAAAGAGAAAATGAAATAACTATTACATCAGCTGCTGCTTATGAATAGGATTATGTGTCTTTGTGCCCAGTAATTTTTGTACAGACCTGAACCTGGTTTTCTTCTTGGAAGCCTCTTGAGGGTTGATCTTATTTTTTTAATAAGGTAAATTTTAAATTTTCTATTATAAATTATTCATATTTCGTATAGATGTCTTTTAGATTACCTCACAGAGAAGCAGCCAGAGAGACAGGAATGAAAGCTGATTAATACCTTGTTCTTTATCTTAGAGTCAGTGATTATCATCAGTCTATGATAATGGAGAGAACACTTTTATTTTCCCTGAAAAATAAAGCAGGGATGTGAAAAATTAAACCATTGAGAGACATTACCTATCCATATTTAGTAAGAAAAATATCTTAAGTAAGTTTTGAGACATTTTTATATATATATAATTGGGACTAAGAAATCAGGAAAATTTGACTTAAAATTTTTGTTTTGCTTCTCACCATTCAAAGACATCTTAGAGATTATTTTTCCCAGTATTAGGTCCAAAGATACTGCTTCGCCGTATTCTAGTTTTATCCAAATTCTATCCTCCTTGTACAACAGTACTTCAAAAAAATTTGTGGAAAAATGGAATTAAAAGATAATATGAATTTTTCCATACACTTTTTTTTTTTTTTTTGCGGCTGGCTAGTAAGGGGATCTGAACTCTTGACCTTGGTGTTGTAACGCTGTGCTCTAACCAATGAGCTAATAACTGGGCAGCCCCTCCTCCATAAACTTTTTAAAAAATTCTTATTTTCTCTTCCACAAACTTTTGAAGACCCCCTCATCTTGTCATCTCTTCTTCCTGTTCTGTAATATGATGCCTTCTTGCTATGATCCTAAAAGTCTCTTAGAAAAATGCATAATTTTTCCTCCTATTATAGACTGTGAAATAGAATATTTTAACTTAAATTACTTTTATGTAAGTTATTTTTTCTACTTAGATTGTAAATCTGGCTAGCTAGCTATGGCTGAGTATAGATGTACAAGTATAATCTTCTGTATAGTTTCTACTGAGATACACAAACACATAAGCACAGACTCATTTATTATTTGTTGTCTATAACTTTTAAAACTTTTTTGGAGGTTCTTCTGGTACTTCAGAAGAGAAAGTGTCCCTTCCATATGTTGTTATTAATGTTGGTTAGATATATTTATTTGTAAGCCTTCTTTTTATCTGACTGAAATTTATTTAAAACCTGAATCAAAACGTCTTTATTTTAACCTCTTTTTGTGAGTTTTTTGTTGTTGGCAGTGGTGGTTTTTATGTGTGTGCATGTGTCTTATGTATTAGTGCTCTTGTTCTCAATGCATACTTTTTTAATGAACTTTTTTTTTCATTTACAAATATTCTACTATTTAACTGCTGGGACACTTAAAAGGTTTGTTTGGTTTGGGGTTTTTTTGTTTGTTTTTTAAACATACCAGCTTCATGAACAACAAGAAAAAATTATTTAAACATACTATTTGCAAGGTACCATATATTAAAAAGCTAAAGAGTTATAATACATAATCATCAAAAACACAGACACTGTTTAAGTATATATATCCTTGATAGGATGGGAAGTCGAGGGAGAGATAGTAAAAATAAAATGTCTAGCTAAAATTTAGATCTTATTTATGTACATATATAGAGATACATTTCACAAATCATATAAATTATAACATGGAGGTAAAGATGAGACAATATTAGAGAAAGTATAAATAGTTGTTATGGGAAGCCTCGTTAAGACTAATCAGAAAACTGAAAGATACTCAGATTAGAAGAGCTATCATTTGAAGAGAGGAAGAAGCTGTTTTAAAAATATGAAATGTTTGAGATTAAGGTGTGAGGGTATGTGGACAAAGTGTGTCTAGGAAATTGCAAGGATCTTAGGAATGTATGGAAAATTAACATAATGGGGCTAAAGAAGTAATTGGACTGATGAAGAGAAATAATGTAACTCACAATTAATAAAAATTCCTTTAATGCAATTTATAAAATGCTTTCACAAACACCGTCTCCCTTAGGTTATGAATATGGCTCTTCTATATTTCCTCAGGAGCAGAAATCTTTTCTTATTGATTTCTCAATCCCTAATGTCTGCCTCAGGCTCGGATACTAATATGCTTTCACTAGTTGCTTACCAAATGAGATATGGAATGGGGCACTCAAGAATATTAGCAAAAGATAGGTGAATGAGATAGAACTCCTTTACAGTAAGCATAGAACCAAGGGCTCATGAATTGTACCACCCCCCCACCCCCCCACACACTCACACTCGCACACACTCTCTCTCACACACTCTCACACACTCACACACACTCTCTCTCTCTCTCTCAGCCCTTGAGTACGTAAAATCTGGTTCTTAAGGACTAATAAAACTAGGTTATTAAACCAGGCCATCTTTGTAAATACCCATAGGACAACACGATCCCTATGGTATATTAGCATGAATGGTAGGAGAAAAGCAAATTGTATTAGCAGTAGCTGGAAGTATAAGTTGGCAGACAATCAAAGTAATTAATCAGTGACCTAGTTCTCATTGTAAGTTTTTCAGAATATCTAATTAATACGATAGTAATTATCTCATCTATGAAATGGGAATGATAATACAACCTCAATGTTGTGAGGAGTAAATAAGATTCAAATCAATTTCTTAATGTAGGCTCTGTTGCATGTTGTTATGAATTGTTTCTGTGGAGTTTCTTTCACATCTTTTAAAGCTAGATTTTTAGTTTTTTCTTCTGGAAATGTTTAAGCCTTGGATTTTCTAGCTTTTCCTTGTGTTTGTTATCAGCTTGTCAGAAGTTCAGCTATATAACATCTTGGTGTTTCAATTGACGTAGGTGCATGTTATTTATAGAAAATTTGGAAGGCCAAAGTGATAAAAAAATTTTTTCTTTTCTCACTATGTTCTAGCTATTTATATATTAAATTTGGGATAATTTACTAGGATAATTTACAAATTGTATACACTTACTGTTGTTCTAAATTCTTATTAGCTTGTTAATAACAGATAAACACACAATAGAAAATATTTTTTATATAATTCCTAAACATTTATAAAAATAGCCAACATTTCAGCTAGAGGCAAACTTCCTACTTAGGAAGTTTTCTTAGGTAGTATGTGTAATTTTTTTACAGGAAAATATAGATAACCCCTGTACTTACTCTCTCTTCACACACTCATACCAGAACAAAACAAAGGGAAAAGAAAATAAGATATGCATATAGCCAAAAAACAGTAGTACCAATTTTTTTTTAGCTATATAAAGGATCTTATAGTTTTATTTTAAAACTGTTTGCTGGTTATGTATATTGCTTACAGTTTCTTTCTTTTTTATCCTTTTTTGTTGTTGCTTAGTTTCTACATTTAAATTAAAAAAAATACACAGTATAACAGCACTGTTAAAGAAATTTAAAAATTCAGAAAAATAATTCTACCAACCTAAAAAGTGTTTTTGTTTGCCTATTTTATTTTGGATTTTAATTTTACACATTTGTGGTTCTAGCAAACACACAATTGGCAAACAAATATTCTCTCTTAAAGGCGAATATCTTCAGAAAAAGACACATTAAGTTAAGGAATTAATTATGTCTTAGTAAGAATCATTAATTATTAAGGAAGCAGGTTTTCTTGTTTGTTTATTTTCCTGTAACAATTAGAAGTAATAGGACATTGAGGGAGTGCAGGTTGCATAAGGAGACATGGGAGAGAGCTGGTATTCCTTTGTAAAGTATTGCAGTATGAAACTTTGGGTAGCACATGGCAGCAAGTGACCCAATCCAAAACTGGGTTTTTGGAATGGGGTGCTAATGGGGGTAGACCATCAGAAGTAGGGGACTAAGCAGTATTTGGCCCCAAAGGAAAATTTTGCCATCTTTATAATGTTAGAATCATTAGATTTGGGATGAACAAGGATCTTAAAAGTCATATAATCCAGCTCCTATCATTGGATGCTTGTGCAACCATTCTTTTCTTTTTTAAAAATTTATTTATTATTATTATTTTTTGCATTCTAAGATGTTGTTATGGAGCAGTTGGGAAGGAGGGGGAGAGGGGAAAGGGGAGGGGATAGGATGGAAAGAGGAGGAAGTGGGGGGCATGGTCAAGGCCCATGGCACCCCCCATCATTCTGGCAGGGATCCCTGGGTGCTTCCAGAGGCAGCTTGGTGGTCATCACCGGGCTGGATGCAGACATTGGGGGCGTGGCTGAGGCCCTCAGCCCCCCATCACCCTGGCTTGAGAGCACAGGACACTTCCAGCAATAGCTTGGTGGTCATTGCTGGGCTGGATGCAGAAGTTGGGGGGCATGACTGAGGCCCTTGGCATCCCCCATCCCCGGCCTAGAATCCTGGGGCACTTCCTGTGACAGCCTGGTGGTCATTGCTGGGCTGGATGTGGACATCGGGGTGATATGGCTGAGGCCCTTGGCCCTTCCCACAACCTCCACCCTGGCTTGGGAGCCTGGGGGGCTTCTGGTCCTTCTAGGTTTTATAGGTGTTCTTTGGTTGTGTTAGACCTTAACTGGTTAATACAGAACTTTGCGTCTGATCTGTGGGTTTTTTGTTTTTTTCTTTCAGTTCTATGTTGGATTATTTGCTATTGCCACCACTTAAACTCTGCACTGGAACTAATTTGTTGTCCTTTGGGGGAACTTCCTGTGGGAACCAGCACTTGAGCCCTGTGGTTGAGCTAAATTGCTGCTTTGCTGCTGATTCCCTGGGGAAGGATTTTTGTGCAGCTCAGGTTTTCATTGTTGACCTTGTCTTCACCCACCTTTTTCTCCTGGTGAGTCCATCTCCCCTACCTCCCACACTCCAAACACTTCCCATGAGATGGGCCATGTGCTGGTCCCTTGCGATGACTCACCAGCTTCTGAGTGGCTCCTTTTTTCAATTGTTTGTGGCCCGTCACTCCTATGTGTGTCCACAGGAACCCTGTTAGTGGTCTTGCCCGCTTGGGGGCCACTAAGGCCCTCTCCTCCTCTGCAGCCTCCAAGCAACTTCATACAAAGGGCATAGCAGTGGCTTTTGCCAGCTCCTGCTCTGTCTGCTCACCAGGGCCAGGATTGAAGTGACTGGGGCTTAAAATGGGCAGAGCGCTGCTTTCTTTCTGTCATCGTGTCTTTTCCTGCTTTCACAAACTGTAGGTCTCTCCTCCTCTTCCCCTGAGCTCTAGCAGCTCCGGCTTGGCAGTAGTTGCTTTTTAATAGTGTAAATTGGTTTATTGTGGGAGATGGTGACAGTGGGTACCATCTATTCTGCCATCTTGATCGGAAGTTCCCACATTCTTTCTTTTTTAACAAAATGAGTTACCACGTTATCACATATTTCTGAGAAACATTAAGAAACTTTAATTTTTAAAAGTTTGTTCTTTAATTGATATATAATTTTTTGGGTCTTTTTTCTTTTTATTTATTTTAATTGGCACATTGTAATTGTACATACTTTTGGGTTACAATCTGATGTTTTGATACATATATATGTTGAATAATAATTGGGTCAGAGTAGTTAATGTAGCCATCAACTCGTGCATTTATCATTTCTTTGTGGCAAAAATATTAAAAAAAACTTAACTGTTAACCATAGTCACCCTACTGTGCACTAGAACACCTATCTAAATGAATTGTACCCGTGGGCCAACCTCTCCCTACCCCCACCCCCGCCCTTTCTTTGCCTGTCTCTGGTAACCACTGTTGTACTCTGTCTCTATAATACCAACCTTTTTTTTTTTTTTAGATTACACATATGAGTGAGATTATGTGGTATTTCTCTTTCTGTACCTGGTTTACTTCATTTAACATAATGACCTCCCAAGTCCATCCATGTTGCTGCAAATGACAGGATTTCATTCTTTTTTACGGCTGAATAGTATTCTATTGTATATGTAAACATTGTACATCTATTGTATATATATTGTATATATAAATGGATTTTTTAATCCATTTATCCATTGTTAGACACTTAGGTTGATTCTATATCTTGACTATTGTAAATGGTGCTGCAATAAACCCCAGAGTGCAGATATCTCTTTGACATACTGACTTCATTTCCACTGGGTATACCCAGTAGTCCTATTTCTGGATCATATGCTAGTTCTATTTTTAATTTTTTGAGGAACCTCTATACTCTTTTCCATAATGGCTGTATTAGTTTATACTCCCACCAACAGTTTGCAAGTGTTCCCTTTTCTCCACATCCTTGCCAAAACTTGTTTTCTTTTGTTTTTGATAATTGCCATTCTAACTGAGGTGAGGTGTTATCTCATTGTTTATTCGATTTGCATTTCCCTGATGATTAGTGATGTTGAGCATCTTTTCATATGCCTGTTGGCCATTTGTATGTCTTCTTGAAAAATGACTGTTAAGATCCTTTGCCCATTTCTCAATTGGATTATTTGATTTTTTGCTGTTGAGTTGTTTAATTTCCTTATATATTCTTCATATTAACCCCTTGTCAGATGTATAGTTTGCAAATATTTTTTCCCATTCTATTTGGTATCCTTCTATAGCACAGTCACTGCCTGACCAGCTGTCAGGCCAGGCATAGGCACGCAGCTGTGAAGTTCTCTCTCCCAGGGGGTGGTCCACTGCTTGACCAGCTTTTGAGCTGGAAACAGGTGTGCCTGGGTGTGGGGGAGGGGGCAAGTGGCTCTGCAAAGGCCTTTCGGAGGAGTGGGTGCCACTGTCTGTCCAAGATCTGGCATGTGTAGGCTCAGCAGGGCTGTTGGCTCTGTGGAGGAGCGAAGCCACTGCCTGATCCACTGTCAATCAGGGAGCAGGCATGCACAGGTGCAGCAGGGCCCGGCAGCTCTGTGGAGGGTCACTGGATGAGCTGTTGAGCCCAGAGCAGGCAAAAGGGTACAGCAGGGCCCAGCAGCTGTGTATAAAGCTGCCAGATAGAAGCGGAGCTGATTCCCAATCTGCTTTCCAGCAGAGAGCAGGCATGCACCAATGCAGCAGGGCCCAGCAGCTCTGTGGAGGGTGAATTGTGGGGAGATGGAGTTACCGCCAGAATGGCTATCGGCTTGGCATGGGCACCTGTGGATTCAGCAGGGAGCGGGTTGTGCAGGGTGGGTGCACGTGAATGTGATAGGCTGCTGCTTATTTGTGGCTTCCCAGCTGAGCAGGTCTACTGTTCTCCTGGGAGGAAGGGGTGCCACATGGGTTCAGACGCCAGGGTCTTGGTTTTTCTGTCTGGCCTAGGGTCCAGGCAGCTGCCAGCGCTTGTATGAATGTGGTAGAATGAAGGTGGGGCCTTAGGATAGAGGGTGTCAGTTTCCACAGGGCCCCTAGGGAAGGAGGCACTCAAGCAGCAGGTTTGGTTTCAAGATGGCACTGTGCCATTGTGGCTTAGGTCGGGAGACTGAGGGTTCTCTACCTGGGCTTCTACTATGAGGCCGTGCAGCTGCACAAACTTCCTGCTACTCTCCAAACTGGTTTTGGGGCCTGAGAAGACTGAGGGACTCCCTTGTGGCAGGGATTGCTGGCATTTGTGGAGGCAGTGGAAACAGCTGGGATTTTTCTAGCTTGCCTTTCCGCCTGACTCAGAGCTGGTCACTGCAGGGAAACAGCGGGGCAGAGGCAGGATGCCTTGCTCTGTTCTCTGTGGTGCTTTTCTGGTCTTCCATGCCCCACAAGGATTTTGTCATTCCCCTGGTGCTCTGCAACATATTTCTTCAGTCATTCCAGTAAAAATATAATTTATTTGTTGTTTTGATCTCTTTCGGGTGGGTGGGGTGGGTGGAGATGAGCACCAAACAACTCTAGTTGTCTATCTTGTTCTGCCCTCTTTCAATATTTTTATATTATGGGTTTAAAGTATAAAATAGAAGATACATTCACCCCATGTAGGACACAGGCAAAGTAAGAATCATGAGAGCTTGTGTATTTAAAAGGATGCTCAGTGTTAATTAGATTAAATTCTTGCTGTAATTCATTATGTCGATATTGAATAAATTGATTTATAAATTGTCCTTTTTAAAAAAAGACATATTAATGTAAGTATATTTTTCCGTTATAAATGTTTCTATTCTAAAAACTCAAATAATCAAATTGTCTATCTGAAGTAAAAAACTGGTCTGCCCAATTCTCTAATCCCATTCCTGGTGTTATTTATAATATGGAGTCACTGTAATGAGATTTACCCTCTATCTTGCTAGTCTTTTAAAAATTTATGTATAAACTTTATTTTACATCAATGGTATCATGTTATACCTATTTTTTTTCAAATATACCCCTACAATGCCATTCCATGTGAATACTTTATCCTTTAAAATAACTTTATATTACTTACTATGGATATGAATCATGATTGATAAACATTTAGTTACTACCTGGGTGATAATTAATTAAAATTTAAAATGTTAATAGATGTCAGTAACTAAAACATGGCTTCAATACACTCATTTAGAAATGTGTTGAATACCTACAATGCGCTCAACATCATGAACATTAGAAAATGTGGAACAGACATGGGCTCTTCCTGTCTAGGCATTTAATATCTAGTTGTGGAGACAATTTGACTACATGGGAATATATTATATAAGCTGTAATTTATCTACTTTTATATTTCTTTCACCCTAGCTCTTACTCTTTCCATTCTGGCATTTTAAAAAGAAAAAAAAGTTTTTAAAACTTTCTCCCTACTTTTTCTTCAATCTTGAAATATTGTCTGTGGTAACTGATAACGTAATGTTCTATGTAGGCATTTTATATATACAGAGAGCTATCTCTCTTCATTTATTTATTTGATGTTTAACAAATATTTATGGAGTACCTGCTGTGCAGGGCCCCGTGCTTAGGCACTAGAAATACAAGTCAACAAGGCAAGAGTCCACAAACCCTTCCCTCAAAGAGCTCATGTGTAATTGAGCAACTTGTGGGGAATTCAAGATGGAGTGGTAAATACTATGACATACTAAACACAGGGTGCTACAGGAAGACCTGGCAATTTGGATATATGTAAATGGGTGACCTAATCCAGTCTAGGGGGACAAGGGAAGATATTCTGAAGTGTGGTAGTTTCTAAGATTAGACTTGAAGGATAAGTAAAAGCTAGCAGATAAGGAGAAGAAAAACTTTAAAACTTGTTATTGTGTGTAAAAGTGCACAAATCTTAAGTATAGCCCAATGAATTTTAACATATGTATACATGTTTGAAACCACCACTCAGATAAACATATAGAATATTTTTAGCACCCCTGAAGGTCACCTTTCCCAGTACATACTCAGCCCTTGCCCCTTGATAACCATTGTCCTAATTTTTATTACGTTAGATTGATTTTGCTCATTCCTCATAACATAAATGTAATCATACAGTATTTACACTTTTATCTCTGGCTTTTCTGTTAGTTTATATCTCTAAGATTCATTCATGATGTTTCATGAAATAATCTCGTACATGTTTTTTGACAGCCAAATAAATGCACTCTCTTGGATATACACTTAAGTAGGAGTGGAATTCCTCAGTGATAGCATGGGTGTATATTTATACCTTCCAAATGATTGTACCAGTTTACACTCCCACCAGCAGTGTATGAGAGTTCCAGTTGCTCCACTGTTTTGTTGACACTGGTATTTTCAATCCTTTTCATTTTGGCCGTTCTGGCTGTAATATAGTAATGTATCTCATTGTAGTTCTAATTTACATTTCCCTAATGAGTTTCGATGTTGAGCATCTATTCATATACTTGTTTGCCATTTGAAAATCCTCATTTGTGAAGTGCCTGTTCAAGTTTTTTCTATTATTTTATTGTGTATGGTTTTTCTGAGAAAGACATTTCAAGCAAAGGGAGTAGGAAGAAAGCATGGGGCTGCTTGTAAAGTGCAAGGTGGAGAGCTAATATTATTATCACTGTTTTGCAGATAAAGAAACTGAGGCATAAAAAAGCTAAATAGCTCACCTAAGTGGCAGAGTCAGGATTTGAACCCAGGCTCCAGTGTCTGCTCTTAACCGCTGCAGTATGCTTTTTCTAAAAGTCAAAGAATCTTAGAGGTGAAAGGAGACTTAGAGATTATCTGATCTAATCCTTTATCATTTTCTTAATTTAAAAAATTTAGTTTTATCATGGTAAAATATACGTAACATAAAATCGACCATTTTAACCATTTTTAAGTGTGCATTAAGTACATTCACATTGTTATGCAACTATAACCATTATCCATCTCCAGAACTTCATCATCTCCTACTGAAACACTATACCCATTATATAAATACTCCCCTATCTCCTTTTCCCCCAGCTCCTGATAACCATCATTCTACTTTCTATCTCTATGAATTTGACTATCCTAGGTACTTCATATTAGTACCATCATATAATATTTGTCCCTTTGTATTTGGCTTGTTTCATTTAGCATAATGTCTTAAAGGTTCACCCATGTCATAGCGTGTATCAGAATTTCATTCCTTTAAGGCTGAATAATATTTCGTTGTATGTCTATACCATATTTTGTTTATTCATTAATCAGATAATGGATATTTGGGTTGTTTCTACTCTTTGGTTATTCCGAATAATGCTGCCATGCATATAGCTGTACAAATATCTCAAGTCCCTGCCTTCAGTTCTTTTGTGCATATACCCTGTGCTGGGTCATATGGTAATTCTATGTTTAATTTTTTCAGGAATCACCATACTCTTTTCCATAGCAGTTGCACCGTTTTACATTCCCACCAACAATGCATAGGGCTTCAATTTCTCCACATCTTTGCAAACACTTGTTATTTTCTGTTTTTGTTTTGTTTTGTTTTGTTTTTTAATAATAGTCATTCTAATGGGTGTGAAGTGGTATCTCATTGTGGTTTTGATTGCATTTTCCTAATGATTAGTGATGTTGCTCATCTTTTCATGTGCTGATTGGCCCTTTGTATATTTTGTTTAGAGACATGTCTGCTCAGGTTCTTTGCACATTTTGGATGTTTTTGGGTCTTAGAAGTTCTTTTTATATCGTAGATATAAATTCCTTATCAGATAGATATGTGATTACAAATATTTTCTCTCATTTCGTGGGTTACCTTTTTACTCTGATGGTAGTGTCCTTTGATACACAAGTTTTTTAGTTTGATGAAGTCCAGTTTGTCTATTTTTTCCTTTGTTGCCTGTGCTTTAGGTATCATATCCAAGAAAACATTCCCAAATCCAGTATCATGAATATTTTCTGTTATGTTTTCTTCTAAGAGTTTTATAGTTTTAATTCTTACATTTAAGTCTTTGATCTATTTTGAGTTTATTTTTGTATGTGGTGTTCAGGATCCAGCTTCATTCTTTTATATGTGGATAGCCAGCTTTCCCAGCATCACTTTTTAAAAACAGTCCTTTTTCCATTGAATGTTCTTGACACTGTAGTCAAAAATCATCTGATCAAGGGCCGGCCCGTGGCTCACTCTGTAGAGTGCGGTGCTGATAACACCAAGGCCATGGGTTCGGATCCCTATATAGGGATGGCCGGTTCGCTCACTGGCTGAGCATGGTGCTGACAACACCAAGCCAAGGGTTGAGATCCCCTTACCGGTCATCTTTTAAAAAAAAAAAAAAAATCATCTGATCAAGTTTACTTCTTAAATCTCTGTTCTATTTCATTTATCTGTATGTCTGTCTGTCTTTATGCCAGTACCACACTGTTTTGATAGTGAGCTTTGATATCAGGAAGTGTGAGTCCTTGATCTTTGTTTTACTTTTTAAAGATTGTTTTGACTATTAAGGGTCCCTTGAAATTCCATATGAATTTTAAGATGGATTTTTCTGTTTCTGCAAAAAGCATTATTGGGATTTTGCTAGGAGTTGCATTGAATCTGTAGATTGCTTTGGTTAATGTTGACATCTTAACTACATTTATATATATCTTCTTTAATTTCTTTTTTTTGTTTGTTTTTTTGGGGGGTGGCTGGCTGGTACAGGATTTGAAACCTTGACCTTGGTGTTACAACACTGTGCTCTAACCAACTGAGCTAACCGGCCAGCCCTTGTCTTTAATTTCTCTTAGCAGTGTTTTATAGTTTTCATTGTACTAGTTTTCATTTCACCTCCTTGGTTAATTCCTAAGTATTTTATCCTTTTTGATGCTATTATAGTTGTTAATTTCCTTTTCAGATTATTCATTGTTAGTGTACAGAAATACAACTGACTTTTGTGAATTGATTTTGTATCTGGCAACTTTGCTGAATTCATTTATTAGTTCTAACAGGGTTTTTTGGGGTGGAATCTTTAGGATTTTCTGTATATAAGATCCTGTCATCTATGAACAGAGATAATTTTACTTCTTCCTTTCCATTTTGCATGCTTTTTTCCCCCTTGCCTAATTGCTAGAAATTCAACACTATGTTCAATCAGAATCATAAAAGCAGGCATCCTTGTCTTATTCCTTAATCCTTTCTTTGTATAGATGTGGAAATGTAGGACCTGAGAGGGGAATTTACTTGCCCAAAGTTATACGAGTTCATAGTGAAGCAGGAATTGATACCCAAATCTCTTAACTCTGGTCTAGTATTCTTTCCGTTATATTGGGTTGCCAGAGTTCAGGATAACTGGTTATGGAAAGTCATAATAGATGATGGTATTGAAGAGATATTTTAGTATTATGGGTTTTTTTTGGATTTGTAACTCTTGTTACATCTGATGCATGTAACCTAAATGTTTGCTTAAGTTTTAGAAGTCATTCTTTTTATTTTTATTTCTTCAGTGCAGTTTCTGTTGGAACTGATATGCTAGAATTGGACTGCCATATCACAAAAGATGAACAAGTTGTAGTGTCACATGATGAGAATCTAAAGGAATCAACTGGAGTCAATGTAAACATCTCTGATCTCAAGTACTGTGTAAGTAAAAATACATGATAAACTAATATCTAATAGACATTAGGGTCTGTAAGATTTTTAAAAACAGTGAGCACCAGATATTGCTTTAATAAATAATAAAAAAAATAGTGATTAAGTAATGAATGTCAATGGAAATTTTAAAAAACTATTCTGACTTCCACTGAAGATTTGTACTGTATACAAATACATCTATGGAGACTTATTTTAATAAATGTTTTAATAAAATTACCAAAGTCCTCAGATATAAAACTATGGGAGCTTAATTTGTTTGAAGTATTCTGTAATTTATTTGATTCAGATTAAAGATATGAATTAGTTTCAGTCTTCAACTATGAAAAGCATCATTTAAAAATCTGATCATTGTAATTTACATGCTCATTATACAAAATGATGATAAATGGAAGGAAAAATGTCTAATTTTACAGGCATTATTTAAAGAAAATTTATATTAACAAGATACTATGTGTATGTATACTCTGTAGGTTTTTTACAGAGTTGTGTTCTCACTGTGTATTGTGTATATTGTGTTTTAAAAACTTTAACATTACAGCCTGATAAACATTTTTCTATGTTTTTTTAAAAAATAGACTTCATTTTTTAGAGAAGTTTTAGGTTCACAGCAAAATTGAGTGGGAAATACAGAGTTCCCACATACCAGCTAACCCTACACATGCACAGCCCTCCCCGCTATCAACATCTGCACCAAAGTGGCACATGTGTTGCAATTGATGAACATACATTGACATATATCACTCATAGTCCATAGTTTATATTAGGGTTCACTCTTGGTGTTCTACATTCTATGGGTTTGGACAAATTAATAATGACATATATCCACTATTATGCTATCACACAAAATAGTTTCACTGCCCTAAAAATCCTCTGTGCTCTGCCTATTCATCCCGCCTTTCCCCCATCGCCTGGCAAACAGTGATCTTTTTACTGTCTCCAGAGTTTTGCCTTTTCAAGAATGTCGTATAGTTAGAATCATATAGTACCTAACCTTTCAGACTCCATACTTATTTTTCAGAAACATTTCAAATGACTGCAGTTGTTCTGTTGAGTGGAAGTTATTTTAATCATGCCTCTATTGTTGGACATTGGATTAGTTCTGAGTTTTCACCATTATAGATAACACTGCACCAAACATTTTACATGTTAAAGATAAAGCTTTCTCTATCTTTACATGCATATACAAAGTTATTTATAAAGATATAAATAAAATATTTTTATAAAGACATATATAGGTATTTACATATATATAAAGATACTTATATAAAGTTTTCTCTATATTTAAAATTATTATTGGGTAAAGAATAGGACTATTGTCTTAATATACATTGCAGATTGCTGTTGCTTGCTTACTTTTTTGTTTGTTTAATGAGTGGAGTTTCCTTGTAAAGACTGGAAAACCTGCTAGACAAATTCAAAAAGAGCTGTAATGCTTGCTTTTTAAAAGTGTTTTAAAGAGTTCTAATATCTGATATTAAGAGAGTTCCTATTTTTCCATACCCTTACCATTATTGGGCATTATAATTACACCAAAATTTTGCTAATTTGCTATATTAAATTTTAATTAGTATTTCTTTGATTATTAATTAATTTAAAGATTTTCCTATATGATTGTTAGTTATTTTTCTTTGAATTGTCTATTCTTGACATTTTTTTTACTGAAATTTTTGTATATTATTGAGAAAAGGTCTATATTTAAAGTATTACAGATTTCTTGTAGGTGGTGGAAATAAGTAATTATATGGTTAATTTGCTGTTGGGGATGTTCTACTAAAGGACATCTAAACATATATAGTGTTTTGCCCTTTTATTTTTTGAAGAAACAAATCTTTATGTCTTAATGTAAGACACTAAAATACTCTTTATTTTTCGAGAGCTAACTCTTTTTCAATCATATCTTTTAAAGGAGCTTCCACCTTACCTTGGCAAACTAGAAGTCACATTTCAAAGAGGTAATATTTCTCATTTGTGGCTTAAACATCTATATTAAAGTGTATTCATTTATGCTGAGAGGCACATGTGTGTTCTCTTGTCATAGTAAGTTCTTGATAAAAGTACTGCCCTCTAAGCTTGTTCTCTCAGGCCTACAAATCTGAAACTTTGATGGTCATCTGACCCTGAGATGATCAGGCCCAAAGATTTAATGGATCATTCTATTTAAGTTCACATACAGTTAGTTTATACCTGAATACAGATTACAAGAAACCCTAGGGATACCTTTCACCTCTAAAGCTTCAAATTCAAGAATATCACCATAACTTGTAGTACTTATGCATCATAAATATAATAAAGAATAAATGAAAAGAACTGGAAAAGACTCCTTTCAGATCCTTTTTGGTTCTAACATTGATTCTGCCATTTAGCAGCTCCATATTTTAAATGATTAAAGAGACTTCTATCACTCAAATAAACCATTTCCTAGTCATCTTCACTTATCGCTTTTCTTTCTTTTAAGGGAACATTTCTCACAAGGAAACATATCATTTGCCCTAATTCATTAGTTATTGCTTGTTAGAATGGAAAATATACCACCCTGAGATACAGATGCTGAGCTTCCTCACTATCACAAGTCAGCCTCACATTTTGAATGATTCAAATGTATATCTCAATAAAACTACAAGATGCTATATGACCTTGGTATGGCTTGCATATAGTTGGAATCCTTGGTTAAATGTCAAGGATCTATTGATATGAATTTTTTTTAAAAAGTGGAAATTGCTCAATGAACTAGATTTAAAATTGGCTAGGGGGCTTGCCGATTAGTTCACTCGGTAGAGCATGGTGCTGACAATACCAAGATCAAGGGTTTGGATCCCTGTACTGGCCGGCCACCAAAAAATTTTTTTAATAAAGTAAGTAAATAAATAAAATAAAATTGACTAGGTCAATTTCCCCTTGATAGGGAAATTTTGGAAAGCCAAATAAAAATCTGAAAATTTAAAAATTAGCTATCTCTAAGAAACATTTAAATCTGATGCATGTTTCATTTTGCCTTCCAGGTAAGTATCATTAAGCTATATTGATTTGAGGAAATAACTTTTCATTTTTGTAATTTATAGGATTATATTTGCCAAGCTATTGTAATATTTGTGTCCATTTTGGACTTGTAAAGGTTAAGAAAATTTCAGAAGTGAAGTTTTTCTTATTTTTCCCTTGGTAGAGCAAAGCTAAAGCCCTGAAAAGATTAAAAGATCCTTTGAGAAAAAAGGTTCTAATTTTTTTCTGGTTTTACATCTCCCTCATAAAGTCATAAAACTTTTGAATGTGAAGAGACCTTTGAGACCAGGTAATCCGGTGTTCTGTTATAGATAAGGAAACTGAGGTCTAAAGATGCAAACTAACTTGGTCAAGTACATATAAGTAAATAACAAGCTAGGACTTGAAACTAGGTCTCCTTGCCAGGCCAGTTTCAGCTACACTATACTGCCTTTCCATTGAACAGTCTCCTCAAGTGCTGTGTTAATAACAATCTTATACTCTTAAGTTTTAGACAACTGTAAACAATAACAAACTGTTATTCATATTGCATTCAAGTCATATCATAATTGACTTTAGATGTGATTCAAATATGAAGTTGACTGTATTTGAAACAGACTAATATATAGTACTGTAAAAACTTGACTCAGATTAATCAGAATGTTGTTCAGTTTTTTCTATCCTATTCCCCTGATCAGAACTCTTGCTTACTATTCTTTAAATACTGGAGAGAGAAACTATCAGAGGAATACAAATTACAGGGCTCTTGCTCTTTTTGTGGTTCTTAGCTTTACTGGAGAAGTGATGAAGTGTTTTCTTTTAAAGGGTTCTTTGATGTACCACAGGCTACATTAAAAAAGTAAGTACATGGGTCTGGCCGGTTAGCTCACTTGGGAGAGCATAATGCTGATGATGCCAAGGTCAAGGGTACAGGCCAGCTGCCAAAAAAACAAAGTAGTAAATATAAAGAAGAAACATGAAAAAGCATTAACCAAAGAGTTTATTATCCTATTTGCTTATTTATTATCTGCTTATTTGAAAGTAGCCTTTTGTTTCATGGAAAATACATAATTAGGATAATCTAGAGTTGACTATAATTGTGGTTTAAAGTTCTAGCATGCTGTAGGGGCCACTATTCCATCATCCAGTACATCCCATGGCATACTTCTTGCCTATATTTCCTGTTTCCTGTTATTTTCCTCTTTCCTTTTTGTAGTTTCTCATTTCCTAGCTGGTTATCCTCTGCCCAGAACAATACTGGGACAAACTTCTCTTTTTTCCAACTCTTTTTCTACATTCTGTGCTGGTTGAGGCATCTAAATTATATCTTATAGCACACTATTATTTTTTCTTAGCACACATTTTAATTTCCTTGTTTCCTCACTATTAGTACAATATTATTCTTATTATATGTATCAATTTGCTGTTCCAAAGTTAATTTTATCTGCTTGACCTTTTTCTAAGTTGATCTTTACGTGTATCTTACTTTGCTGTGAATAGTTACTGGCAATTCTTTTGGCTGCTAAATTAATTTTTTCACATTTAGAAGCTAATTAAATTTTTAACTAACTATAAGAGCACTGTCCAAATAGAAGTTTCTGCAGTGATGGAAATGTTCTATATTTTCACTGTCAATTTGATAGCCAATAGCCACATGTGGCTGTTGAGTACTTGAAATGTGGCTAGTGCAACTGAGACTGAATTTTTAATTTTATTTAATTTTAATTATTTTTAATTTAAATAGCCCTATGTGGCTAGTGGCAACCATATTAAACAGTGCAAAACTACAGTATCATCGTCATACATTTTAGGTTATAAGTAACAAATCAGTTTAAACTAGCATAAGGCAAAAAAAAAAAAAAAAAAGATTAACTGGACAGAATGATGGCAGATCTCACATCAAACTATTGGATATAGAGGCACAAAACCACTCTTTCTTCCCTTGGTTCTGCTCCTGTATGTATCTTGGGTTTTATTCTCTTTTACCTTAGATAGATTTTGCCCATGTGGCAAAGGACTTGATCACTGACAGCTATAAATTCATATCCTGCCTGCACTGTGTGACTCCAGAGAAAAAAAGGCAGTCTTCCCTATGAGCTTCCAGAGAAAAGTCCCAGAGAAAGACATTCATTGGCCCAGGTTGGGTCATGTGTTCATCTGGAAGCAAAGATATTGATTTTTATAATTGTCCAGACCTAGGTCCTATGCCCATCCCTGAGGATGAATGGGGAGTGGATACTGTGACTGACAGTCTTACCAGAATAATGTGGAGTAAGGGAGATACAGTTTTCCAAGAGAAGGAAGAATTCTGGGTAGATGAAAACAATAGCTATATGCTATAAACATAATTTTTTATAGTTTAATTATATAGTCTATGATAATTTTAAGCTCTTTAGTTATAAGTGCTAGACATGCATCTCAAGATAGTTTAATCAAAAAATCAAAAAACAAAAAATGAATTTATTGGTTTTCATAACTAAAAAGTCCAGGAGTTATATATGCCTTCAGACATGATTGAGTCCAGTTGGTCAAGCAATTATTGGAATTTCTCTACCTCTACCATTTCTTGGTTCTACTTTCATCTGTGTTAGCTTTGTTCTCAGAGACACCTTTTCTGTGTAGAGATGGACCCCCTGGCAGCATGTATATGATGCATTCAGCTGAGGATTTCAGGAGACTTCCAGTATCCATCTTCTCATATTTAAATGGTCTCAAACTGGTCATGTGCTTACTCTGACCAGGAAGATGGAGCCAAATGAATGGCAGTCTCATCAGAGTGACCCAGAGCTCCAACAGAATTACAAGGAGTACAGTAACAGATTTTTCCTTTTTTTTTTTATTTACATGCTTCTTTTCCCATGAACCCTTCTTAGAAATAATTTAATTTTCTGACATGAATTTACTTTTTTGATACGCATCTTAAGCATTGAAGACTCTTTTTAGAATACAAGTGATAGTGCAGAAGAAATATCATGACACAAGTAGCTATTCTCAAAATCTTCGTTTTGACTTGCCATACAATAAGGATGGGATAAAGGATTTTTTCACCATTTAGATATTCATAGATTAGTGGAATTGAAGTTTCAGATGGAAGGAGAAATTTTCTTTTTTTTCTTTTTTTTAAAAAGATGACTGGTAAGGGGATCTTAACCCTTGGCTTGGTGTTGTCAGCACCACGTTCAGCTAGTGAGTGAACCGGCCATCCCTATATAGGATCCGAAACCATAGCCTTGGTGTTATCAGCACCGCACTCTCCCAAGTGAGCCACAGGCCGGCCCTAGGAGAAATTTTTGTAGTAGTTATATAGTATGTATAGCATGAAGGTACTTCAAGAAGTTTGTGGAAAAATAGAATGAAAAGATAACACAAATCTTTCCATGAACTTTTTGAAGTACCTTTGTATATTATAAATGATGAGGCAAAAGAGTCTAGGGAAAAAGTAAAACCAAAAAAACCCCCCAAAAAACACATAGTCAGGAAATGTAAAGAGTGATTAAAATTCTCTTCTAATGTTTTCATTACTCTTAGTTTTCTTTGAGTAACTTCATTGATATAATTTTTCAGCACATTACTGAATTAGTATATACTTCCCTTGCCTGAACATTATTCTCAATCTCTGAAAAATACAATCATGATATCATAGCACAACTTTAGAAACAATCTCAATATCTTGTAGTAGGGGAATGGTTACATTAAAATAATCAAATTATTGTATAGGTACTCAATGGAGTATTTTGAAACCTTTTAAAATCATGGTAGAATGAGATTGGTGGATTGTATTGATGTCAATATCATGGTTATGATATTATAGTTTTTGCAAAAGGTTACCATCGGGAAATCTGGATAAAGAGTCCATAGACCTCTGTATTATTTCTTTCAGCTACATGTGAATCTACCATTATCTCAAAATAAAAAGTTTAATTAATAAAAATTAAATCATAATTATCAACAGTGTATTTATATAAAAAGATAAAATTAAAATACGAGTTGCCACACAATGTTATAACTACTGTATATTAAGTTACACATAGGAAAAAAAGAGTAGAGAAAGCACACCAAATGGTCATAATGGTTATGTCTAATTTGTTGGATTTTGTTTTTTCTTCTTTATACTTTCCCTCATTTTGTAAATGTCCTATAATGAATACATACTATAATTTTTCTAATCATTACAAAAGTAAAAATTATCTTTTAAAAATGCATTTAAAAATCTTGCTTTCTCAGCATGCCAAAGTGAAGGAAAAGATAAGCGAATTCCATTACTGAAGGAAGTTTTTGAGGCCTTTCCTAACATTCCCATTAACGTCGATATCAAAGTCAACAACAATGTGCTGATTAAGAAGGTACTCAAGGCATTGCCTCCTCTGGGTGTGTTGCATTTGATTTCACAAACTAAATAATGTTAGAGTAGGTGACTGCATATATTGATAGTGTTCAAGGACATGTGATAATCCGGGGATCAGCACCATTTTAAATAATGTCCTGGTAGAAGAGCCTGTTTTCAGAGTAAGTTAGCATGTCTCTGTCATGGATAAAAGTAAGCTCTTATGAATCAATCATTCTAGTATTTGTATGATTAAATTTAACTTGTTTCATTTGTGGTTAGTTATGTCAAATTACTAAATAGTTGTATTCTATTAAACAAATATGATGGTAAAATGTAAATAATTTTTATATTTTATAAAATAATCTGAATTTGTATATCAGTTTTCCAAAATTTTATACTGTCCATTGGCAGATAGTCAATTTTAATCCATGTTTAAAGTGAAATGATATAAGTGGATTTAAAAGTAGGCATGTGCATAAAATTTTGAATTTTCACCTGTAGGTTTCAGAGTTGGTGAAGCAGTATAAACGAGAACACATAACAGTGTGGGGTAATGCCAGTTATGAAATTGTAGAAAAGTGCTACAAAGAGGTAAGCTTTAAAAATGATACAGAATAACCTATCTTTGATGTTGTGTATCCATAAATGATAAGTTATTACAGTAATAATGTTTTTAAATTATCTTACTTTATAGCCTTCATACAAAGACAGATGGTACTGAGTGGAAGCAACTAGCCAGAAGTTTACTAACAGAGATAATGTATTTGGACCTTGCGATTTAAGTTAATTGTAATCGTACTGGTTTGCAGAATTATTATTTCTAAAAGCTAATACTGTATTATTTACTAACATTTTATTATGTACATCATAAGACCAAATATGACTCTTATCATTTAATGTCTGTTTTTTGTTAGGTAATTGAAATTTTGTGTGTAATTTTTTGTTGTGTGTAATTTTGAGTTAAAGAATTTAATTCTTCAACTCTATAGCTTTAGCTTCTCTTTACCCTATCCACCAAATAGACTTATGTAAATTAAGGATCATGCTTATTGGGTAGTATATAAAAGCAGGGCCTTTCGACCACTGCAAATTTTCTTTTCTTTTCTTTCTTTCTTTTTTTTTTTTTTTTGGTGGCCGGCTGATATGGGGATCCGAATCCTTGACCTTGGTGTTATAACACTGTGCTCTAACCAACTGAGCTATCCAGCCAACCCTGTAAATTTCCTGATTGAAGAAAATGTCTGTGAAAAATTAATGTGATATTTTGAAATGATATGCTAAACCTCCATTCGCAAGTTAGATATATGATCAGCTAAAAGAATTTAAAATTCAAAATGTTAAAATATCTTAAGCATTGAAGACTCTTTTTAGAATACAAGTGATAGTGCAGAAGAAATATCATGACACAAGTAGCTATTCTCAAATACAAAGAACTCTTTTGGGAGGGCCCTCCTAGCAAAGAAAGCAGAAACATCCAAGATCAGCACCATTACAATTCAAAGTACAGTTGAAGCCCTTATTAAGGCAAGTGAATTTTATATATGTGCATCAGGCTCTGTGAGATACCAAGGTAGCTTGTGTATAAAAGTAGAGAACAGATCAATCACTGGGCTGAGTGGCTTCAGATCCCTAAGAACTTAGGAGTAAGACTTTTCTATAACTAATCATTGCTTGATGTATTTTCAGATGTTATTAAAAAGGGAGGTAATGTGCTAGAGACTTCATGACCTGCTGATCTTTTTACATCAACAAAAAAATTTTCAAATAAAAAATAGTGATAATACCAAATGCTGGGAAGGATGCAGAGAAACTGGATCTTTCATACATTGCTGGTGGGAATGTATGTACAGCTACTCTCTTAAATAGTTGGGTAGGTTCTTACAAAACTAAACATACACTTATCTTATGAACCAACAATCTCATCTTGGGCATTTATTCCAGAAAAATGAAAACTTATGCACACAAAAACTTGTACAACTTTATTTGTAAAAGCAAAGTCCTAGAAACAACCCAAATGTCCTTCAACAGGTAAATGGCTGAACAAACTGCTGTGCATGCATATAGTGGAATACTATTGAGCAATAAAAGGGAATGAACTGTTGATACATGCAGCAACCTAAATGGTCCTCAAGGACATTATGCTTAGTGAAAAAAATTAACCTCAAAAGGTCACATACTGCAGGGCTGGCCCGTGGCTCACTTGGGAGAGCGTGGTGCTGACAACACCAAGTCAAGGGTTATGATCCCCTTAGTGGTCATCTTTAAAAAAAAAAAAAAAAGGTTACATACTGTATGATTCCATTTATGTAATATTCTTAAAACTGAAGACATAGAGAGCAGATTAATGGCTGCCAGGGGACAGGGACTGAGGGTGAGATAGAGAGTGGTTACAAATACAAAGAGATAGCATAAGGGAGTTCATGTGTGGTGATGAAACAGTTCTGTATCTTGTTTGTGGTGGTAGTGATTACAGGAATCTTTATATGGGTTAGAATTGCACAGAACTACACACACACACACACACGAATTACACACACACACACACACACGAATTAATGCAGGTTAAAACAAATGGTGAGTACTGAGTAAGGTATAATTAGACTACAGTCAAACTAACTAATGTAATAACAGCAATTCCTGGTGTTGATATTATACTACAGTTATATCAGATGTTACCTTTCCGGGAAGCTGGGAGAAGGGTGCATGGAACTCTACTATTTTTGCAACTTCCTGTTTGTCTAATTGTTTCAAAATAAAAAGCTCACTTTTGGCCCACAATCACAGAATTTCTCCCTCGATTCACATATTTTTCCAGAAGCCTCTGTTTTTTTGTCATTTTAGAATTGAAAAACTCTAAAAACCACTCAGCAGCAATCTTTAAACATCACAGTAAGAATTTCTCAATAATATTTGTCATTCATATTATCAACATGCTGTATAATTTAACTAGTGCATATTTTAAAGTATGATTTATAAGAATTTTACATTAGCCCATTTAATTCCTAGATACTTCAAACTAAAAATATGAAAATAAAAGGAAGTGGAGCACACAGTGGTGATGGGAAAACATGTGGCACTACTTCCCACTTAATGACTTTTTATTCATTGACACTTTGTACACTGGTTCTTTTTTTTTTTTTTTTTTTTTTTTTTTAAAAGATGACCGGTAAGGGGATCTTAACCCTTGACTTGGTGTTGTCAGCACCACGCTCAGCCAGTGAGCGAACCGGCCATCCCTATATGGGATCCGAACCCATGGCCTTGGTGTTATCAGCACCGCACTCTCCCGAGTGAGCCACGGGCCGGCCCCTGTACACTAGTTCTTAAACATGACTACATTGGAATTACCTGAACAGTTAAAAAAAAATACTAATGCTTGGGTCTCATCCGAGATATTCTAATTTAAAAGATATGGGGTAGAGCCAGTTGTTAAACATTTGCCAGCATACCGCTCTCCCCTTGCCTGCAACCTTTGCATGGCTCTCCAGAAGTACCAGTTATTGTTTTTAATGCTCTGGTTCCAAAGTTGTGTAAGTTTTGGCTGACCCGTTAGCTCAGCTGGTTAGAGCGCACCCTTGTATCACCAAAGTTGCCTAAGCTTTGACAGTCAGCCCCAACCCTATTTTTCCCATAAGCTCTGTTATTCTTAGTGTATGAATTTGCAGAACTCAAGGTTTTTCAGGGACTTGTATATTGTGTTACCCCTGAAACACCTGTATATAAATAAGCTGAAAACATTAGAAAGCAGCATGTGAATACAGGGACAAAATAAATCCTCAAATTTATTCACTTTATTTTTTCTGTCCAGTCAGACTTAATTTTTTGTTTTGTTTTTCTTTTTTTGATTCTTTGTTTTTTCTTTTTTGCCTTCTTTTTGGTCAGAATTAATTTTTAAAAAAATAAACAGGTAATTTACAACTAATTATTTAAAATAAATTACTTCTGCATGATTTTTAATATTATTTCTTTTTGTAGAAAAATTCAACTTTATTGTTTTTAGAAAAATATAAGAGAGGGTGGGAGAGGGAGAATGGAGAGTTGTTTAATGGCATAGAGTTTCAGATTTGCAAGATGAAAAGACTTCTGAGGATTGGTTGCATAACATTGTGAATGTAGGTGACACCACTGAACTGTATACCTAAGAATGGTTAAGGTGGTAAATTTTACGTTATGCGTACTTTACCACGATTCAAAAAAAATGTGTATAGGAAGCGTGCATTTTAAAAGTTTGGGGATCTTGAACACATTTTCCAAAAGAAACTTAAAATGATGGTTAGATTCTTGGAGTAGCTCACAAAATCCTATTTGATCCTTTTATATATATATATATATATATATATATATATATATAATAGATAATAGATATATATTTATATATAACATATAGATATCTATACAACAGTATATATAAAAAATATATATAGCTATTTTTCCTAACAGGAGTAGGGTTACTGAATATTTCATTTCTTTAACTCTTTATCTTGTTCCATTAGATTCTGGTATGTTTAGTCTCAAGCACTATAACCAACAGACAGAAGTGGTGTTGCAAAAGCAAAGAAAAGGGAATAGAGAAATTTTAGTAACATCAGTTATACTATGGGCATCCAAGGTAGATAGATCCTGACCCATTTGTCAAGGATTAGCCATTTCTAAGTGTTGTGTGTTATCAGTAAATAGATATTGATAATTTTGGGAGTGCTTATAACAGATGTCAAGATAAAGTCTTGTGAATTTTTGAGGGTTGTGAAATAATCCTCTTTATCTGAGCAGTTGTAAATTAACATATATTGTTTGTGTCTTTTAGAATTCAGATATTCCTCTGCTTTTTAGTCGACAACGTGTTCTGCTCATTCTAGGCCTTTTCTTCACTGGTCTCTTGCCCTTTGTGCCCATTCGAGAAGAGTTTTTTGAAATCCCAATGCCTTCTGTTGTATTCAAGTAAGTGGTTACCCTGTTTTCATCAATTATTAATTACAGGAGAAATATTATAAAGTCTTATTAATATCATTATCAATAATAAAGAATAGATTTTTGTAACTAATTTTATGTTCTATTTAGCTGGCCTATATAAACAATACTTTTTGATATAATTAACACTCAGTCTCTAAAATGAGTAATAAAGGATTATATGTACTGTACTTAATCTGGACCTATCCCTGGTAACAATGACTTTCTGTGCCTGTGTATTCAGAAGTCAGATAAAAAGAATTGAGTTTAATTATAGAAACTTAATAATTCTTTTATATTGACATCAAATAGGATTTGCTTTTCAACTTCCTTTACTTTTTTCTACGTCATTGACAATTATATCCAGCTGAAATTCTGTTAAACTCCAAATTCACCACTAGTATTCATACTTTGAGGAAGAAAAACAACCACCAACACCACTACAATGAAAACCTCTGGGGATAGGAGAAAGAAAAGGGTAGAAGTTACTTTGTTTAAGGTACTTCTTTATTTACATAATTTCTCTATAGGTACAAAGGCTTGTTTTTCAGTCACTAATTTACTACAAGGACAAAAATATATAAAACGCTTAGCATTGCCTGGCAGATAATTAACACTCAATACGTGATAGCTTTTTTTTTTTTTTTTTTTTTGTCTTTTTTCCGTGTCCGGCAACGGATCGCAACCCTCAGTGTTGCCCCCGTACCGGACCGGGGACCGGCAACGGGATTGCAACCCTCGGTGTTGCTCCCGCGCCTCGCTCAGCCAGTGAGCGGGAACCGGTCTGTATGTGGGATCCGAACCCTCGGGCGGGAGCGCCGCCGCGCTTCCCAAGCGGCGCACTATCCAGTGCGCCACCGGGCCGGCCCATATATGTGATAGCTTTTATTGTTAAATTATCTTTATTTTTACTATTAAAGAAAGATTAGTTTCATCTCAAAATCTTACACAATTAGACTATGATTTCTAGCTGTAGATTCATAATAATAACTGAATCTTGACAAAGGAATTTGGAACTCCTAGGGAGATTATATAAATATGATTTCACCTGCATCAAAACATTTTTATCCCCAAAACAAAACTTTAAAGAATCAAGCTGAAAATTATATACCAATTGTTAGAAAATATTGGTAAGAAAAGTGATTTAGCTGGTACCCTTGTGCTCAGCTTCTGTTTCATGCCTGTCTTCCAATTTGAGTTTCTTTTTTTTTTTTCCTTTTTGTCTTTTTTTCGTGACTGGTAACGGGATCGCAACCCTCGGTGTCGCGCCTGCACCGCGCTCAACCAGTGAGCGGACCGGTCTCTATATGGGATCCGAACCCTCGGCGGGAGCGCCGCTGCGCTCCCAAGCACCGCACTCTACCGAGTGCGCCACCGGGCTGGCCCCAATTTGAGTTTCTTAATGATGATCACGTTTATTTTGTCTATTCCCATATTAATGTTAATAAATAAACAGTCTTTGTAGCTGTTTCTCAGGCAAAACGGAAAACACTTTTTTGTCTACAAAGGAACTATTTTCATTTGCTAGATTAAAATGACTCCTAACCACTTATTCCTAAAGTACTTAACTTTCCTCTGGCCTAGAATGGGCTATTGTGCTGTCCAGATTATCTCCATGTGTTCCTTTTAGAAGCGAATATTATTGAAATACAGATATATGAATAAACTCTGTAAAGTTATTCTTTTCTTTAAAAAGTGACTGGATTAAGACACATATAGAATATTACTTGCATGTGTTTTAATGTTTTTTCAGTGGATATTTTCTAAGACAATATAGTAATTGTTTTTAATGAGGTAATTAGTATATGTGGTACTAAATCCCTGAGATTCCTAAAATTGCCAGGACCTTCTATCTGGTCCAGAGTTAGGGAGAAAAAAGGACTTTATTTAGAGAGCTTTGAATAAAAACTGACTTCAGAGAGAGAAAAAAAATGAACTAAAGTGTGGGGGCTCTCAGAATTATCTTGAGTATAGACAGGAGTAGTGAGAAAGGAAACAAGAAATGAAGTTCTAAGGAGAGTGAAAATCACTATGTGCTGGTAAACTTAGAAAGAAGCTGAGAAATCTTCATAGTAGAGAGGCTAATCAAAAATTTCCTATGGGTACAACCCAAAGTTAATGACACAGGTAGTTGAGATGCTGTAGGCATCAAAGAGATTGGAAGAAGGAACTCAGTATAGGCTTAAAAAGTCAGGTATACTCTTTTAGTTAGAAAGATAATTTAAAAAGACAGGGTCCAGGTTTTCAAATATTGAAAAGGAAAGAAAAACATGCTTTAAATGGCTCATTTTTAGCCCAACTATCTTTTAAACCTTAGTAAAGTTTGCTTGTATGTTTAAATCTACCACATATTAAATTATAGCAGACAAAGCAGAAGAAAAAGAGATTTCACCAAAAAGGAAAAGAGATGTGAGCCTAGGGCATCAGGGTCTCTGGGAAGGTAACTTTATTTTTTTAACCTTTTCACAGTGGTAGCAGAAAGTTAGCTTTAAACCAGTGGAAACAGAGAAACCAACTGAGCTTTAATTTATTTTTGTCTTTTTATGAATATTTTTTAAGAACATAACTAAGTATAAGGCACTGTTTTCATTTTTGTACTTTTTTTTTTTAATCACAATGATATATTCCTGTGTTTCCAATTTGTAATTCAAACTTTATTTTACTTTAGGCTAAAAGAATCAGAGACCATGTCCAGAAGTCAAAAGTTTTTCATCTGGCTTTGTGATACGTAAGAATTTTAGTTTCTTGATATGCAAGTTATTGCTTTAGTTATGTGAGGGCATTTCAAAAAGTTTGTGGAAAAATAGTATTAAAATATAATATGAATCTTTCCATGAACTTTTTGAAGTACCCTAGTATTTATTAAATACTACAGTTGTATTTCAGTGCAAGCTTTTCACATGTAATTGCAACAAGGACTTGTTGAGCATCTACTGTGCTAATATGCTTGTGTATGAATCACTTAAAACTAGCTTAATTCCTAGTCACAGAACCTGAGGAGGAATCGAGAGAGAATCTCATCCAACTTCATGAGAAAACTGACCCCCATTCACCCAGTTAAATGATTTACTTGGAGTTATCTAGCTAATTAGTAGCAGAGCTGGAATAAATAACCATGCCTTTCTACTTATTTGCTGTTCCCACTAGCCCACAGTCAAAAATATGATGAAAAGAAGTGTGTATAGCAATACAGTATATGTAAAAATGTATTCTGCCTACTGGCACATTTCTCAGAAAAATCTGCACCAAGACTTAACAGGATAAAGGAAGTCCCGCTACAGGGTGGACATCTACTTTAAAGAAAATGCCTTAATTTCTGAGACATGTTGAGTTTAATTTCAGATAAATTTCACTGAGTAATTGTGCTGTATTTTGCTTTAAAATGGAACCCTGAATGCTTTAGTATTAATAGCCCTAGATCACAACATTTTATTATTTAGATCCTCTTTCAGAGAATCTTAGAAAATTAGTCTTATCTTTTCTCTGTTCCATAGGGTTTATCTTTTTTGCTTTAGTCCTGACTTAATTTCTAGTTTTCAAGGATGCATTTTTAATTGGTTTTAAATGCACACGATTTCTAGTTCCTGTTATTTAATCATTCTAATAGACATCATAGAAATGATATGTATAATTTTCTAGTACAGTTAGTTCCTATCTTGCTCAAATGATTTGTATTCTAAAAGTTTACTTGTTAAGTCAGTTATTTGGAACTAAAAAATGTTTTTTTCCTAGATATAGAATAGTGTAATTAATGGACGTAAGCTTTCTAAGATAAATGATAAAAGACTAATTCAATATGTAGCCAAACTATGATATTATAGAACTTGATCCAAATTTGCTGCCTTATTTTAACTTGGAAAGTTAGGAACACATACTTCCAGCTCTTTCTCACTCACATTATGGCTCCAGCAGGGAAAGTGAGGAAGCCTCTTCTCCACTGAGCTGCTTCAATAAGAATGGGTCTCCTGAGGATCTAGTGGCAGCAAGAAGAAGAAAGGAGGTTCTGGTCGTCCACTAGCCAGCAGCCAGCAGTGAAAGGAGATAAAGCAGTTAAGACATAAAGTTATCCACGGCAGCCACTCTTACTTGAGGCCATTGCTTGTATTGCTGAAGCATTGGGATTAAATTAAACTAGGAATTACTAAACTCTAAATTGACTAATTTAGGACTAAAGACTAATACTAGTCCTCAGTTAGGACTAAGAAATACCTAAATCTGTTCGGCTTTTCTTTTCTAGCCTACTAATGAGGAAAGCTTTATTTGACCACCTCACCGCCCGAGGCATTCAAGTAAGTTTCTGGAATGATGCATTTTGGAAACAGCTTGGCTGGTCAGTTTAACACAAGTGTAAAGGGCGGGAGCTTTGAAGTGACTTAATGAGGACCTTAAGCTCTGCCTTATAGTTAGCAACAAAGTGTTGGCCCTTCTGGAGTTAGATTCCTCTTATGTATAGACAAGAATAGCTGAGGTCAGAGGGGGGAGACAGCCCGTATTTAATGAGCAAAGTGGAATTTTTAAAAAGGGTTTAATGATATTTTAAAATGACAGCTTTAAAAGGTTATTTTAGTACAGTGTGCTGAGACTGTGGTGGGTAAATATTATTATAAAAATAATTTTCTATTTTAACATCTCTTCTCACACTTCCCATGCTTCTAATTTTCAGGTGTATGTTTGGGTATTAAATGAAGAAAAAGAATACAAAAGAGCTTTTGATTTGGGAGCAACTGGGGTGATGACAGATTATCCAACAAAGCTTAAGGATTTTTTACATAATTTTTCAACATAGAAAAAGATGTACTCAGAAGCTTTCAGAGAAAATACGAAAAGACCTAAGGAAAAAAAAAATGTCATCATCACTCTAAGCCATTTCCAGAATGGTAAAAGGTTTAATCAGTTAAGTTTTTATTACCTCATTTTTAAGCCTGTATGAGAACGTAGAAACTATATATTGTATATTTATTTTAAGTAATCTTGCATAGTCTACATTTGTAAATTGTTTAGAAAGATAACTGGTTATGAGATATAAGTAGGAGATTATTGATCAAGATTTTTGTATGTGCACCAAGATCAAGGGTTCAGATCCCTGTACCAGCCAACAAAACAAAACAAAACAAAAAAAAAAAAGATTTCTGTATATGATGTGGTATTATACTACCTGTATTATAAGTAATTCTGAAATCAAAGGCTATTGAATAAATTTGGCATTAGCTTTAACTGGAATGAGATCAACTAATTAGTAAAAGAAAATTATTGAAGACTATTACAGCTATTCTGCATTATTTTATTATTTCTATGTATGTCTTAGTTAAAGGGGAAAAATACAGTGGAAGAAGAGCTTGGAAATCAGTGATGTAGTTATCTGGAAAGTTATACATTGTTAACAGAAGTCAGGCTCAAGGAAAAACTGAAAGTTTATTACTTGATCAGAAATAAAATCTGTAGACTGATTATATTTCTCTATTACTATTGTTAATGGGGACATCCTATTTGGAATCTTTTTCAAGTGTGTAACAATGCTACCTTGTCTGTTTTTTAAAAACATTAAAAATGGGTTTATTATACCTGGACAGTTAGCTCAGTTGGTTACAGTGCAGTATTATAACACCAAGGTCAAGGGTTTGGATCCCTGCACTGGCCAGCCACCAAAAAATTAAAACTGAAATTTAAAAAGGAGCTTATCAGTTCTACATTAAGACAAGATCCAAATAGTCATTTTTATGTTTTCTCTAAAAAAAATACAAGGTTTCCATTTTTGGCATTGACTAGCTGTTTGAGCCTATATCTAGAAGTAGCGTCTTGAATCCTAATAATCATATTAAATCATTGTTTTTAGTACTTCTGGTATGAATCACCTGTTTCTGATCTTTAAGAATTCATTCTTCTCAGTATTAAGTAGGAACAATTTCCCAGAGCATCAGACATCATTTTCTCAACATTTCTTTTCTTTTTTCTTTTTTTTTTTTTGTTTTCCAGTATCCCTGCCATGGCAGCATTCCTAATATTTCTGATGTGACTTCGTGTAAATCTGTTTCTAATCTTTTTGACTAATTTTCATGATCTCAGACTGGGAGGTATATAAAATCTGGAATAATAAATGTCTTTTACCTAGATTCCATCTCACATTTGCCAGCTAAACAGCTATGAAAGATGACCAAACTCTCCCGTCTGTCTCTGGATTGCATAAATATCATTTGCTTTGTTGTTTAAAATTAAATAAAGTTTTCTAAGAGCAAAATAAGGAGTCTTGATTTTTTTTTTAGTTTTTTACTTGTTTTTTTTATAGTTGTATAATTCCGAATTCCAAATACACTTTATAGATTTTTTTGCAGAATTTAATGAGGTGATGAATTGGTAATATGTATAAATGCACCTGAGATTTCTCTGTAGAGAAAATAAAAAAATATGTAAACAATTTATGGTAAGGAAGTTTCTTCTTGGTATTTGAAAAAATAACGGGCAGGTGATCCATTAAATCAGTCATTTTCACTTTCACTTACTTATTGTGACTTATAGTGGCTAGGGATCATTTTGATCATCTTTGATATAACCTTTTTTGTTATGTCTTCTTCCCAACTTTTGCTTTGTTATGATTTAGAGCAGTCATACTATAGGACTAGCATATATCTTGTGTCAAAATGGTAAAGATGATGTTTAGCAGATCATGTTTTAAAAGTTTGATGATTTTATAGTCAAAGTGACTAATTCTCTTAATAAAAGTACAGTCTCTATAGCAAGTATCATTACCAGATAACATCTGAATACTGCTCTTCTGATTGGGACATCATGTTTAAAAGAGGTTCAGTGCCCTTTCATGTTGAAATAGATATTAGTAGGTGTAGTGAACAACATGGTAGGGAAGGCTAGAGAAATGGTCAAAAGATGTGACTAGGCCTTCTGCTGGTATGGCTATCCCTAGATTTGACAGACATAGCTACAGGTCTAGTCCAGTACACCAACAGTATCCCACATACATAGCAATGGACTACAGTTGGCAGGTGATTCAGCAAACGATTGGCATGAGGGAGTTGTAACATGAAGTAATGAGATCATCTCTGTAGGACGAGGGTCCTACACAGGTTACCAAGGCAAAACAGGACACCAGGTACCAGAACTAGGATCCAGGTCTTGGAAAGAAGCTCATTTAACAGAACCAAAGAACTAAGTGATAACATTGGATTATTATGGGGGTAAGTTCATCCTGGGTCCCAGAGCTTCTTAAACCTCTCGTTTCTGGTTAGGACTGGTTCTAGAAATTGGGATGGGGGTGACTAGGGGTGGGCATCTAGTAGCCACACTGTGGAGAAGTGGAGAAAGAATGGCTGTGGTGGGTTGGGAGAAGAGAACATAAAACATAAATCATAGTACGTTCCAGTATGGAAACCATTAACAGAAATAATAAATAATTCTGCCTAGAGTTACACAGCATGGTGGCCCCAAAAAGTCCATTAAAAAAAAAAAGAGAATCTGCTATAGGCAAGAATGACAATTTAAAGAAGAGCATGAGTGCAGGTTGAAGAGTTTGTTCCAAACTGCAAGTTATATGTCTCAAGTAGGCGGCTAAACTTGAGACATTAAAAACAAAACCAGGCAGCAAGGTTTAAAAATAAAATAAAAATAAAAATGAAAAAAAAATTGCTAGGCAACAATGTGACATAATGATTTCAGTCCCAAAAGGAAAATATAAACAGTAGTCTCAGTCTAGGCACCAAAACAAGATCAGAACTAAAGCAGTCAGATACAAGAGTCAAAGAGCGTACTAACAGTTCATTAAAGCCACTAGTGATGTTTAGCTTTTTTGCCTCTTTTTTATAGCACTGACAAACTAATGTTTGGGAAGTTGGATCCTCCTATAATCTGAAATAAAGATACAAGCCCAGAGCAGAAAACAGTCCAGACACGAGGTCAGAATGCTAAACAGATCCTCAGATCTAATTGCCATTAGATTGCATAAAAATTAATTTGGCAATGGTCTACAGGTTGGGAAACACTTGCAGTAATCCAGGCACGAAGTTGTAAGTTTCCAGATGAAAGTAAGGACAGTGTAAGTGGAAACATGAATATATATGTCTCTGTAAGGGAAAAATTAAGAGTTGGTGACAGGATATGCTTAAAAGGAGACAGAAGAGTCACTGATAACTCCAAAGCTGCAAGAAAATGGGGAACAGGGAGAAGGGATTGATTTTGGTGGTAAAGATGATGAATATGGGTGCACTTGAGTTTCAATTGACAGAAGTTTGAGGGGCTATGCTTTAGGTGTATGGGGGTACTTCAAGAAGTTCATGGAAAAATAGAATTGAAAGATAATACTAATCTTTCCATGAACTTTTTGAAGTACCCTTGTATTAGCCCTTGGATGAAGGGATAGGTTTGAAGGAATACATTTAGGAGTTTTATGTACTTTATAGATATGAATTTGCAAAGCAGTTTAGAGGTGATGTTAGCTCCTTCTCAGTATTCTACTTGGAATTTGAATGTTACTATGTGTCGTGCTCTTTCACCTTCCCATAATCCTGCCGACTGGGCCAACTGTAGAGCTAGGGCTGGGTCTGGAGCTCACAGACCCCTCAAGCCTGTTCACAGACTGGGTCACAAACCCTTCATATGCCAGGCTGGGTCCCCAGACCCCTCACACGCAGGTCTATGAGCTAGGTAACTGGCAAACAGGTCCTTGGAAGCCATAGGTTTGAGAGCACGGCCATGTGTGGTGGATGCCCGAGGCAGTCACTAGCCAAGGTGGCAGCCCTGTGCATGCACACTAACCCCACCCACATGCACAATTTGCTTACAAAGAATGCGCCACACCACCCCCAACCATCCCTAAGGTGAGGGGGCATGATTATTCTATTTTCCCAACAATCCACCCCTTCAAGGCCCTTTCCCATACAATCTACGCATTCAGAATCTTCCTCAATGTTCCCTTAGCAACAATAAATGACCTTTATATTTACATAACCTATTGTTTTTTCAATATACCTTAAGGCCGGTCTTTAAGGCTTGTAGTTCTGGCCTTTTAACTATTAGCCGCATATGTCCAGTTAATAGTCACCATTGGTGTGATCCTCCATGGGAATCCTGCAGCCATACTGATGGGAAGTTCAATGCATATTCGGTAAATGATCACGCCAACATATGTATGTACCCAGTTTACTCTGGTGCTTGCAGCCAGCACACTATGGGCGAAAAGACAGAAGAGTTATTGGTACCAATAGGGGGAGTTCTCGCCCCTCTGGTAAGATACAAGCCAGTTTGCCATCCTGGGAAAGGATGGTTGCAGGAATAGGTATCTTACCTGGTTTATGATACCATACTTTATCTGCTAACACTGTTGGGTCTGTAGGTTCTACATGTAACAGTACAGGGGAGCTCATAATTGGCCATAATGATAATACAAATGTGCCCTTTGGAATAGAGTGCTTATCTGTTCCAGGCCATGTTACCTTTACTCAAGGAGGCCAGGTACTTGTCACCCAAGGTGAAACCTGCAAGCCTTCCTCTAATCCTTTCCTCAAGGCCCTATTAGACCTACCCAGCATATATGGGAGGCTTTTATTCTCCAAGGCCATTCCTATTGTACTGTCTGTCCCTGTTGCAAACAGGTTGGGGCTGGTAAGAGAATATTTCCATTCTTGCCATATCCTGGCTTCAAAAGCTCATCTCTATAGTGACTTGCAGCTGTATAGGTGCTGCAGCCCTATGCAACAGAGCTTCCACTGGAGAGGGCTGCCCTTGCGGGGTCTCTCATTTAGAATTCTGACTGTCGGCCATAACTGCCATGTCCACCCCTTCAGGGATGGGGGTTGGGTAGATAGCCTTAGTCCCTTTTTTAAAAGACCATTGTACCATTCAATCATTCCTGCTGCATGGGGATGATATGGCACATGTAACTTCCACTGAATAGACAACTGGGAGACCCACCTCTGAACCCCGTGTCCAGGAAAGTGGGTTCCATTATCACTCTCTATAACTATAGGCCAACCATACATGGCCTTTAAGGCTATTCAAAGCCTTCACAGTGTTTACCTGGCCTGGGGCCTTACAAGGCCATACAAACAGAAGACCAGTAGCCGTATCAACAGCAGTGAAGATGTATCTGAAGTTCTCTGACGTTAGCAGTGGTCAGACAAAATCCACTTGCCATCAAGTCAGGGGCACCCTTCCTCGAGTTATTTGCTCATCTGTATGAGGCATCTGCTGGGGTGTGGACTCTCTTGAGCACACACTGGACAAGCACAACAGGTGTTCACAACATCTTCCCATTTTATAGGCAAGGCCCATCTTTGAGTTACCATCCACATGGTTTTGCTGCCAGCATGCTGCATTTGTTGACGTAACCACTGGCTACATCAGCAGCTGGGGCTCTCTCCAGCCATCTTACCTTAGCCAAGGCATTGGCTTCATCATTTCCTGGACTGGCTAGGGGGAAATGTCTTGTGACATGGAAAAGAGTTACTTCTTTCTCATGTCCCAATTCCCATAACTCTTGCCACATGGCTTGTCCCCACAGGGGTCGGTGGCCTACCATCCACCATTGATATTTCCAAATAGAAATCCAAAGGGTAAAACCTTTGTACACAGCCCAGCTGTCAGTACAGATGGTTAATAGCCCAGGCTCATTTTTTATCAACATCCATACTGCCTCCAATTCAGCCCATTGACTGCTTTGCCCTGTGCCATTTTCATACCACATAGTATCTGTTAAGGGCTGGACAGCAACAGCTGTCCACAATGCTGAAGGTCCCATGTTAGAGCCATCTGTATACCAAGCTTGCTCTGTGATAGGTCCCTGTCCCTCATGGAAAGGTGTAGCCTCCACCTCTATGGGTAAGGGGTGTGTCAAAGTTTCCCCCACAACCTCTACTGGGCCTAGCAGAGTTTGCAACTCTTTGGACTTGTTGACACAGTGCTTCTTTGTTCTATATATGCTCCCCGTTTAGACAAAGTGGGAGTCTGAGCTACAGCTGTTTTAGGGTTGGTTGCCCATGTGCACAGCCAACCTATTATGGGGTATGTTGTCCTTACTAGGACTTTGGCAGTTCCTGTGATAGCTTCAGTGGCTATCAAGGCAGAATACACAGCGGCTAAGTGTTTTTCTCTTAGGGAATAACGCATTTCAGCACCCTTCCAGAGCTGAGACCAGAATCCTACAGGTGTTTGGCATCAGTCTTGTCTCTGCCACAAACCCCATCCTAACCCCTCCTGGGTTATATATAACTCAAATGGCTTAGTGGGGTCAGCCACTGGTAAAGCCTGTACTTCCTGTATTGCCATTTTTGTAGCCTGGTAAGCATGTTCTACTTCCTCAGTCCAATCCCAGAGGGCTCTTTTCTTTGTTCATGCATATAGTGGGCATACCATTTGGGCCATATGGGGTACAAAAGCTCTCCAATACTCCAAAAGTCCCAAATATGTCAGTAGCTGAGCTACAGTTTTGGGTCAAGGATATGCCTGTATCTTATCTATAATAGCTTCTGGGATGACCCTCATCTTACCCAACCAGACCACTCCCAGGAATTTGACTGATACCCCAGGTCCTTGCAGTTTGGCTGTGTTCACGGGCCACCCACATTGTTCCAAATGACTTAAAAGCGTTGGAGCTGCCTGGGTTAAATCTGCAAGAGAATCAGAGGTTATTAACATGTCATCGATGTAGTGAAATATTATAACTGTGCTGGGCCTAGTCCACTTGGCTAGGTTCCCCCCCCCCAACCATGACAGATGGGCTATGCAGATAACCGTGGGGCAATACTTGAAAAGGTCCACTGTCTTCCTTCCCAGGTGAAGGCGAACTGATCTTGGCTATCAGCCGAGATTGGAATAGAGAAAAAAGCATTTGCAAGGTCCAATACATAATGATAAGTCCGCAGCTGATCCATCAAGTGGTGAACTGAAGGCATGGCTGCATGCAAAGGAGGCACTACTTTGTTCAGTTCTCAATAATCTACAGTCATTCTCCAGGTACCATCAGGCTTTTTCACTGGCCATACTGGAGCATTAAATGGGCTATGAGCCGGATGAATAATGTCAACTTTCTCTAATCCAATATAGTGGCACGTATCTCTGCATGTCCTCCCGGTAGGCGATACTGCTTTACATTAACTACACATCTTGGCTGGGGAAACACCTGTGGGTCATGTTTAGCATATCCTCATAACACAGTCTTTACTGTCCATATTCGCAGCCAAAACTCTCCAACTGTTGTTTGCAGGTGCAAACCATAAAGTACATCCATACCCAAGATGTATTCAGCTACTGGAGATATATATATACAGTATATACATGAGGAGGCAATCGTCCTATGCCCAATGGCAATGACACAGCTTTGACTTCAATAGTATGTCCTCCATATCCATCTATATGAACTGTGGCCCCTGGAAACTTATCTGGATTGCCATGTATCAGGCTACATTCTGCACCTGTATCCACCAATGCCAAAACATGCTGTACATTTGTCCTTGACCAGTGTATTGCCAATTCAGTGTGAGGCCTCCGGTCCTCACCTGCCCCCAAAAGATGAGCACCTTGGCCTGCTCCCTAATCAAAATAGAACAGTTTATCCACCTCCTCGGGAGCAACCAAAATATCTTTTAAATCCACTGAGCGTACCTTGCTACCTGTTTCCGGATGTTTGGTGAAGCGCTGTTCAGGGTGCAATTGCTGCCACAAGGCAAACAGGACTGCATTTCGTTGCTGGTCAATTTTCTTTTTATCAACCCCTGCTGCAAGCAAGTCAAGCCACATCTGCTTATGGCTAGTCTTGCTTGGTCCCTTTGGGATAAAATCTTGAGCCTTTCTTGGGGGTTGTGTCTTAGCCACCTTTTGGACCCCTTTTGCTTGTCTTTTCTCCTCTACTTCACCCAGGCTGGCTATCATGGTCAGTACTTCATGTATAGGAAGACCAATGTATAGGGCCAGTATGGCCATCAGTGACCCAAAGGATGTTGAGGGGGCATTTTGCAGCACTATGTTTCTCATGCTGCCTGTAAAATTTTCATTGTCTGGGCCACGAGTGTTCACATTAAACATGGACTGCCACATCCCTAGCTCCTGAATGATTTGGACCAACTCAGCATACGTTTGCCATTTGTTAACAATCTTGGGCAGTTCTCCAGCATTTGCCCACATGGTTCGGGCAGCTGCACTCACCCAGTCCATTAAGGAGTGATTACCTCGCCCTTGTGCATATCTGTGGCTACTCTGCAGCCGCTGCCTCAGGGACAGGTGTGTGGTAATGGAGGACAACTTCTCCACCTCCTCACCAGAGCACATCACACTATCCACCCCTAGGTCCCATAACCACAACAGCCAAGCAGCCAGGGGCTCCCCATGTTTCTACCTGAACTGTCTTCCCAAGTCAACCAGTTCAACCCAGGTATATGGGACATAGGTGGTGAACCAGGTCACCTGTGAATTGCCCACTGGTTGTCCGTCCAGTCCCACAGGCTGCTCGTGTTTCAATTTCTCGTGCCTGGAGATGCACGGTTTCCCCCAATTCACCACTGGGTTGGTCGTCTTCCCTGGTGTGAGAGGCAGGAGTGGCCAGTTGCTGCGTGTTATCCTCCAGGACATTTATCCAGGCTTCTAACAGCTCTGCTTTCTGCTACAAATCTCGATCAGTTTGCAGCATTGTGAGTAGCAGCCAGGCTCCAGACAGCAGAAAAGTGGCCACCAGGCACCACATGCTCAAGGATAGCCACATTTCCTTCCCTTCCCAAGGGGTTTTCCATTGTAGTACCTGGTCTATGCTTCCTTGCAGTTCAGTGTGCAGCAATAAGATCCAGGTCAACAGGAAGGTGGCCATAGGGCAGGGCATATTCAAAAGTAGCCACACTTCCTCCTTCTTCCAAGGGCTTTCAGCTCCTGTATGTGCTCAGAATCCTGTCACAGACTATGCCAATTGTCAAGCTCTTTTACCTGGCTGTAATCCTGCCAACTATGCCAATTGTCATGCTCTTTTACCTGCCCATAATCCTGCCAACTGGGCCAATTGTTGAGCTAGGGCTCGGTCTGGAGCTCATAGACCCCTCAAGTCAGATGGGGTCACAAACCCTTCACATGCCAGGCTGGGTCCCCAGACCCCTCACACACCAGGCTGGGTCACCAGACCACTCACGTGCAGGCCTATGAGCTAGGTAACCAGCAAACAGGTCCTTGGAAACCATAGGTTTGAGAGCATGGCTGCATGTGGCGGACACCCAAGGCAGTCGCCAGCCAAGGTGGCAGTAGCGCCCATGTGCACCAACTCCACCCACACACACCACTTGCTTACAAAGAATGCGCCACACCACCCCCAACTGTCCCTAAGGCAAGGGGTCCTGATTAAATTATTCTATTTTTCCAACACCATGCCACCAGGTGCCTACATTGTGAATAACAGTAGTTCATACTATAGTGAGATTGAATGAAAACATACTTTCCCACTCATTTATGCCTTTTTCTTTCAAAAGTAAAGAACTCTATTAGAACAAGCATAATATTAACTAGTATTGTTTATGAAAAGAATGCAAATACATTAGTCTTGTTTTTCTGGTAGTTTTTTTTTTTTTTTTAAGATGACCGGTAAGGGGATCTTAACCCTTGACTTGGTGTTGTCAGCACCATGCTCTCCCAAGTGATCTAACCGGCCATCCCTGTATAGGGATCCGAATCTGTGGCCTTGGTGTTATCAGCACCACACTCTCCCAAGTGAGCCATGGGCTGGCCCTTCTCTGGTAGTGTTAAAATTCAGTTTCTTTTTTTTTTTTTAAAAAAAATTCAGTTAAGGTAACAAGGTGGGTAACTAAGGTAACAAGTTGGATCCTGGATAGCCTCTGCTGGGTAAGAGGAAGCTAAGTAGTTATAGCTATGGGTCACCTATTCCCACTCGGACCAGAGCTGCTCTACTTTTTTCTGTTTCATATATGAGTTCCACATAAAATTTGATTTAAAATCGTTTTCTGCTTTGATAATTTTCTAAGTAAAACTTTTCCCCTCCAGGGGATAAACTCCCTTCCTCCCTTCCACTTTCTCTCTTTCTTCTCCCCTCCCTTCCTTCCTGGTGAACTCACTCTAACCCTTTTTTTATTTAGTTAGTTCTTCAATGGTTTATGATTCTTTCTGGTCAAAACTTTTCAAGAACAACCAACGGGTTGGGAAGGAGAGGTGGGAGGCAGGCATAGGACATGAACAAGTAATTTGCAAGTGTAAATAGCCAACAAACATGAAAAATGTTTAACCTTCCTAGTAATCAAAGACTTACAAATTAAAATGACATTGAGTCTGATACCAATTTCTAACAGGTGGGCAAGAACGAAACTATTGGTAAGAGGCATGGGGAAAGAAGCGCTCATGAACTATTGGCGGGAATATAAATTGGCAGAACACTCTGAGAATTAATTGACAGTACTTTTACACACACGCTTTCATTCAGAAGTTCCAGTGCTAGGAATAATATCCTAGGAAAAAAATTGGACAAGTGTCCAAAGCTACATATGCAGAGTGAAAAATTGAAAACAACCTAAATATGCAACATTAAGGGGCTGGTTAAATAAAGTACGATGGATCCATATAATGGTATCCTTAAGAATATAACTGTTCTATATCTATTGATCTGACATATTAAGTGAAAAGACTAAGCCATAAAACTGTATGTATATTGTGTAAACAAAAAAATACATATTCATTTAAAAAGTCTGAAATAGTATTTGCCAAAGTGTTTTTTTTTAATTTTCAAAATGTTAATACTGTTTTTTTTAAAATTGTGAGAATACTTAATAAGAGATCTGCCCTCTTAACAGATTTTTTTTTTTTTTGTCTTTTTTTTTCATGACCGGTAAGGGGATCGCAACCCTTGGTGTGGTGTCGCCCACACTGTGCTCAGCCAGTGAGCGCACTGGCCAGTCCTATATAGGATCCAAACCCACGGCAGGAGCGTCGCTGTGCTCCCAGCGCCACACTATCCTGAGTGCACCACGGGCCAGCCCTTAACAGATTTTTAAATGTACAATACAGATTTGTTATCACCAGGCACGATGTTGTACAGCAGATCTGTAGAACGTAATCATCTCATAAACCTGAAATCTTACACCCGTTGATAAGCAACTCCCTATTTTCCCCTCCCCCCAGCCCTTGGCAACCACCACTCTATTCTTGGCCTCTTTGACTATTTTAGATACCTTATATGAGTGGGATCATGCTGGATTTGTCCTTCTGTGACTGGCTTATTTCACACAGCCTAATATCTTCATGGTTCATCCATGTTGTGGCATGTTGTAGGATTTCATATTGCAGAGGAAAGAGCTTGTGCAAAGATCCTGAGGCATGAAAGACCTTGGGTGCTAAGGACTGAAAGAAGGGGGGAGGATTAGAACAGAAGTAGAGAGATTGACTTTTTTTTTTTTTTTTTTTTGAGAGATTGACTTTTGATGAGAAAGACTCTTCACTGTAACAGAAAGGAATCAAGGTGCAAATAAAAAGCAGAGTTTTGTAGCTTTGGCGGTGGGAAGATTAGTTTCCATTCAATGGTTTCTAATTTCTCAGTGGCAGATGACTGTGGTCTTTAGCTAAAATTGAGATTGAGAAAGGGGAGTAAAAGGTGTCAGGAAAGAGAAGGCCTATCAGACATTTTAGGGAGTGGGAATGTGAACCTATTAGAGAAACATAACAGGATTGCTGGGAAGTTCTAAGTGCTAAACTGTGGCTTGAGATTTTGCATTTAAAATGAAATCAGTCAACTTAGATGTGATTTCACAAGAGTCATCAACAAGGGGCCGGCCCGGTGGCGCACTGGATAGTGCGCTGCTTGGGAAGCGCGGCGGCGCTCCCGCCTGAGGGTTCGGATCCCACATACAGACCGGTTCCCGCTCACTGGCTGAGCGAGGCGCGGGAGCGGTGCCGAGGGTTGCAGTCCCGTTGCCGGTCCCCGGTCCGGTACGGGGGCAACACTGAGGGTTGCGATCCGTTGCCGGACACGGAAAAAGACAAAAGACAAAAAAAAAAAGAGTCATCAACAAAAGAGTTGATCATTGAAATTAAGAGAATAAACTCTGAAGGAGTTGAGTGGGGAAATGAGTAGTGAGTTAAGTCTTAGAATATTGCCAAAGGAGACAGAGAAGGCGTGGGCTGAGGAACAGAAGTAGAGGCGTACAATGTCTTCAACCCCATGAAAGTAGAGAATCTAAGAAAGAAGGTGGTTATCAGCAGTGCCCAAAGTAGGACATTGAGATCAGAGAAGGCAAGAGCTGGGAAAAGATGATGCCATTTGGTTTAAAAGGTGGCCTCCAAAACGATGGTTCTTTTACTCTATAGTTGATGGAACTGACATCAGATTGCAAAGAGATGAAGAGGACTGAATGGTACTAAATGAGGCTAGTAAAAAATCAGCCACTTAGTCAATGGAATTAGAAAAACCAGGACATTTGAAAGGCAGCAGTATCAAGTGAGTTGTGTTCTAAATGGGGAGGCTTATAAATGTGTGAAAACAAGGAGGAGCTGGAAGAGAGAGACTGGAGATATTGGAGAGAGAGGACTTGTGAGCCAAGACCTCTTCACGACTGCGTGGGTTGTTATTTACTCAACTAATATTTATGGATGCCTGCCTTGCCTGCCTTGCCTGCCTTGCCAGGCCCCTGGGTTACGCCATGAGCCACAGAGAACAATTCCTGCCCTTGGTGCTTATAGTCCAGGTAAGTAACCCAGAGCTGAGGGAGGAGGAAGAAGAGGTATCTTTCTTCTTATACTGCAGGGTAGAGTGGGAAGGTCTGTATAAAACCCTGGGATGCTGTGCACTTAGAAAAGGGTAGAATAGCTAAATAGCGTGGAGAGAAAGTGGTCTCTGGTGTCTCTTCCACCACCTATAAGGACATTAGTCCTTTTGGATCAGGGCCCCACCCTTATGACCTATTTAACCTTAATTACCTCTGAAAGGCCCTATGTCCAAATACAGTCACACTGGGGATTAGAACTTCAACATACAAATCGGGGTAGGGGTGGAAGTACTAACAATTCAGTTCCTAACAGGTGGGGCTGGGTGTCAAAGTGGGAGAACTGGAGACTGGTTATGTGTGGGAAGAGGTGGATATGAGAAAGGTAAACTGAGGAAATCTGAGTTGGAAAAGCAAGCACTTGTAGCTGACCATGGAGGGGCTAGGAGAAAGAGGAAATTTAGCACCGCTAGGAATTGTCAGAAAGCAGCTGATGTGTATTTCTTAGTTTCCTAGGATACTTACTTGGAGATTTACAGAGTGCTGATACCAAACAAGCCCATAAATTGCTAGAGGGGGAAGAAAACCTTTTCAAATGTTTAAATTTAAATTAAGCTTCAAGTAACAGTGTTTGAAAGTTTGGGCATTGCTGAATAATGGTAAAATCTAAATACATAAAGGTAATATATTATTTACTTTTACATACATTCTCATGTATTTCTTACAAGAACCTGGTACAGTATTTGATATTCTCACATTCCCATATTTAGATGAAACTTTCAAAGGGAATTTACAAGGTCACCTGTCTAGAAGTGGTGTAGATGGGTCTTCTTAACCTGCCCACCCACTCTGATTTTTCTGAATTGTCTTCAGTTCACCATTCAGTGCTGAGAGAAACATAAAAACCAGGCAGGGGTAGCTGTAATGTAGTCTATAGAAAGAAGACTTGGTGCTCGCTCGCTCTCTCTCTGCTTCTAACATCTTGCAATGTGAGACCCCTGGGTCACTGTCACCACTACCAGATGGACTTTGGACTTCCCGGCCTCAGAAACTCTGGACGGGATGGGGATCTGAACCCTTGACCTTGGTGTTATAACACCTCGCTGTAACCAACTCAGCTCAGTGACCAGCCCCCCATTGTGCCCTAATCTCAGTCAGGAGAGTCTCCGTATTGTCACACAAGCTGCCACATTCAACAGCACCATATCAATTACTACAAGGCCTGTCTCTCTGTGGTTACCCCTTGTCATCCCCCCTTAAAATCTCACTTCTGTCTCATTTCTTCCCGTTAATGTTTTCAATCCATGAAAACTTTCATAAGTGCTGTAGTCTCTGTTGATCCCAATCCTTCTAAATTCTTATCATATAAATATATATTATGTGAAATAAAAAAAAAGTAAACTTTTCAAATAAAAGCTATGAATTAGAAAGTGCCACATGTCGGGCCGGCCCGGTGGCGCACTGGAGAGTGCACCGCTTGGGAGTGCGGTGGTGCTTCGGATCCCATATAGAGACCGGTCCGCTCACTGGCTGAGTGCGGTGCAGGTGCAACACTGAGGGTTGCGATCCTGTTGCCGGTCCCCGGTACGGGCACCACACTGAGGGTTGCGATCCCGTTACTGGTCAGTAAAAAAGACAAAAGGAAAAAAAAAAGAAAGTGCCACATGTCAAATGTACTTGCTGTTCTCTAACGCTGCTTAGACAATGCCGATCGCACTTGCAGAGATAGGAATCAAGTCAATATTCCTATCAGTAACTAAAACCATTGCCCATGGGAATAGACGGAAAATTGTACCACTACTTTATAGAGAAGTTAAGACATCTCAGGTAAAAACAAAAAATAATATTAAACATTTGTGAATCCAACATACAGAATGGACAGTTGTTAATATTTTATTATATATGCTTTAGTTTTTTCTAATGAAAAAAGTAAAACCTTACAAATAAAATGATATTTAAGCCCTCTCCTCAGTCCCCTTCTCTACCCAGTCTGGCCAATGTGCAGCCCTGGCATGAGATCAGGGAGAGGGGGACTTCTCCCTGTAAGATCGCTTTGGGCTGACTGAGTACCCTGACTGAAGGTCAAGCTTATTTTGAGGTGGCTCCTTCTCTAGGAATTTTTTTTTAGGTTCCAGTAACAGCAACCAACCTTTTTCCAATCTGGACTATGGGTGGTGGGAACTCTGGTACTACTAGTCCTTAGGCATTGTGTTGGTCTGTTTCTGCTGCTTCTAACAGCACCTTTAAGTCCCACATTCCCTAATTCTTTGGGGCATGAACAGAATGCAGCCGAATTCCTTGCCAGTTCATAGCAAGGGTGATCCTTGCCCCAGCGTCCAACAAGTCTCTTCTCATTTCTATCTAAGACCTCTTTAGAATGGTCTTTACAGTCCATGTTTCCATAAGCATTCTGGTCACCACCATTCAACCAGTCTCTAAAACATTCTGAACCTTTCCTGGTTTTCCTGTCTTCTAAACTTTCACCAGCATCTAGGCTTTTTCTAGCTTGTTCCTTCAAATTCTTCCAGACTCTCCTCAATACCCACTTCCAAAGCTACTTCCAGATTTTCAAGTATTTGTTATAAGCAACACCCCACTTCTCTGGTACCAGTTTTCTGTATTAGTCTGTTTCTTTTTTCTTTGTTTTTTTTAAGATGACCGGTAAGGGGATCTCAACCCTTGGCTTGGTGTTGTCAGCACCATGCTCAGCCAGTGAGCAAACCGGCCATCCCTATATAGGATCCGAACCTGGGGCCTTGGTGTTATCAGCACTGCACTCTACCGAGTGAGCCACGGGCCGGCCTTGTATTAGTCTGTTTCTATTACTTATAACAAAGTATCTAGAACTGGGTGGTTTGTAAGAAAATTTATTGCTTACAGTTTCAGAGGCTTGGAAACCTGAAGTCCAGGTAACACATCTGGCGAGGGCCTTGGTGGCAGCAACAGTGACCCAGCGGTCTCACATGGCAGAAAATGGCAGAGCAGAGAGAGGGTAACCTCTCATGTGCTCTTCTTTTGAAGTCCTCAGGGCCGGCCCGTGGCTCACTCGGGAGAGTGCGGTGCTGATAACACCAAGGCCACGGGTTCAGATCCCATATAGGGATGGCCGGTTAGCTCACTGGGTGAGCGTGGTGCTGACAACACCAAGTCAAGGGTTAAGATCCCCTTACCGGTCATCTTTAAAAAAATAAATAAATAAATAAAATAAAAATAAATAAATAAAGTCCTCAGAACCATGCCCCTGATCACCATTACTAATCCATTCATTATGGCGTGGTCCTACAATCTAATCACCTCTTCAAGGCCTTACCTTTCAATTAACATAATAGG
>NW_007730266.1:36990-37957 GCF_000696425.1 Galeopterus variegatus | reverse complement strand
TGGCGTGGTCCTACAATCTAATCACCTCTTCAAGGCCTTACCTTTCAATTAACATAATAGGATTTCCCACCTTCTTAACATTGTCACAGTGGGGGACAAGTTTTGGGGGGACATTCAATCCAAGGCAGGCATTTTACTATCCTTGTAGTTTCCCCTTACCTTTGTAGATGATCCTTTATTAAATACACAAATTATTCTAATTTGATTTTTTTGTTTTTGTTTGTTTTGGTGGCTGCCAGTACAGGGATCTGAACCCTTTGACCTTGGTCTTATAATACTGTAAATTACTCTAATTTGAGGGTGCATCTGTTTCCTGCTTGTTCCCTGACCAATTCATCTGGAAAGCTAGCCAAAATGCAGATTTTCAAGACTTTTTCTTCCTTTTTTTTCATTAAAAAAGTCTTAAAAAGTTACATTTTGGCTATCTTTCCAGTTATTTATTCATTCGACAAATATTTGAGTGCCCCATGTGCTATGTATACAGTGGTAACAAGGCCCAGTTTCTGTCTTTGTTAGAAGACAAACAATAAACAAGGAAACACCTGTTCTGGCCAGCAAAAAAACAAAAACAAAAGCAAAAAACAAGGAAACAAATTCATTATAGCTAATTTTGATGTGATAGAAGGTAAAGGGGGCTGGGGCAACTTTAGAGTCAGTGGCCAGGGAAAGCCTCTCTGAGGAGGTGACATTTCAGCCTGAAGTATGGGATAAAACCTGAGGGAAGAATGTTTGAGGCCAAGGAAAGTGCAAGTGCAAAGGTGGGAAAGCACTTGGCACTTTCAAGCAGAAAGGAAACCAGTGTGTATGGAACAAATTAAACTGGGGATGCAGTGTAAGGCTAGAGAGCTCGGCAGGAGTTGGAGCATGGAGGCAGGCCATGGTAAAGAATGTGCATTTTGGGCTGAGCCCGTGGCACACTCGGGAGAGTGTGGCGCTGGGAGCGCAGCGACGCTCCCGCCGCGGGTTC
>NW_007730266.1:26803-35795 GCF_000696425.1 Galeopterus variegatus | reverse complement strand
ACCTGGGGCCTTGGTGTTATCAGCACCGCACTCTCCCGAGTGAGCCACGGGCCGGCCCCAGGTGCAATTATTTTTAAAGATTATTCTGTGGCCAACCACCAAAAAAATGTATTCTGGCTGCTGAGTAAAGATAGATTGAAAAGGGATAATATGGAAACAGAAATACGGCAGTGGGTGTGGAGATGGAGAGACATTGCTGGATTTGAGATACATTTTGGAGGTAGAAGCAACAGGACTTGGAGATGGATTACAGGAGGGGCAGGTGAAGGAAGAGGACAAACTCTAGGCTAACTGCTAGGTGTGGCTTATATAACCAGATGCATGATGGCCCCATTTACTGAGCTGGGGGAAAAAAACAGATTTCTGGAAGGAATATTAAAGATTCTGATTCAAGTCACACTTTGAGAAACATTATCCAGAGCCTAAATATGCATGCTTTAAGCTCTACAAAATAACTAGACAAGTCCAAACTTACTTTGGAAGATGCAATGAAGTGCCTTTCATGTGCCAGATGCTATCACATCCATCATCTTATTTAATCTTCACCATAGACTCATGATGTGAACGGTATTATTTCTGATTTACACATGAGGAAACTGAAACTCAAATGGGTTGAGTGACTCACACAAGATTGCACAGCTAGGAAGGTGACAAACCTGGTATTCAGACCTAGGTCATCAGAAACCAAATTCAAAGGTGTTTTCACGTACAACGCTGCTGTTCACAGCCTGGTTCTTTCTCCATAACCTTTGTCACTGAACTTCTTAAATGTGACCATGAGAAGAGTGTGGTAAGGGAACCAAATTAGCTCTCATGTAATTGTTTTCCTTTCTCTGCGAAGTAAGGTTTTGGATCAAATGCATTAATGTTTGATGTTTAATGCTTAACATTAATGCTAATATTTAATATAACTGCTGTATGGGGTGTTACACAGAAGACTTATTTTCACTTCCTTATTCCTTATTTCTTTGAGTTTTAAAAAATACAGGTATTTCACTTTTTCTTTTTCTATGATTTTTGAGGTCAAATATTAAAGATTACCAATGACAAAACTATAGTTCTGTGTACTTAAGCAGAAGTTCAGATGAACTATATAATCCTTCACAGGTTGTTTCCCCATCTCCCTTCTCGGTAACTGATTCATTTCCCTTTTAGTTGGGTATATGCTTGCAGTCAACTTTTTTTTTTTCAAGATGACCGGTAAGGGGATCTTAACCCTTGACTTGGTGTTGTCAGCACCACGCTCACCCAGTGAGCCAACTGGCCATCCCTATATGGGATCCGAACCTGGGTCCTTGGTGTTATCAGCACCGCACTCTCCCAAGTGAGCCATGGGCCGGCCCGCAGTCAACATTTTTTAGGGCATGTGATTCTGAAATAAGAAACATTTAGGCAGTTTTGCAAAATGTAACAGGATACATGTGGTCCTATTGATCATTAACGGCAATCCAAATTTAACCCATCAAAACTTAAGAAAAATAGTGTCATCTTAGAAAAAACAAACCTCTTAACTCAGGTGGGAAATGCTGAGAACTATGGCAGCATTTCTCTCAGGAAGAAAAAAGTCGTCTTTTTCTAAATTCATTAGTGTTTGGAATAACTTCTCCCAAATAGTTTGTTTTTAAAAGTAATTAGAACCACCACACACCCATTAGGATGAATACTATTAAAAAATATATAGAGGGCCGGCCGGTTAGCTCACTGGGTGAGCGTGGTGCTGACAACACCAAGTCAAGGGTTAATTAAGATCCCCTTATTGGTCATCTTTAAAAAAAAAAAAAAATATATATATATATATATACATACATTCATACATACAATAGCAACTGTTGGAGAACTTGTAGAGAACTTGGAACACTTGTATGCTGTTGGAGAGAATGTAAAATAGTGTAGCTGCTATGGAAAACAGGGAAATTCCTCAAAAATGAAAAACACAATCACCATATGACCCAGCAATTCCACTTCTGGCTCTATGTTCCTAAGAACTGAAAGCAGGAGCTTGATGAGATATTTGTACACCCATGTTCACAGGAGCATTATTCACTGTAGCTAAAACACGGAAGGGAAGGAACCCAATATCCACTGATGGATGAACAGACAACCCAAATGTGGTATTTACTACAATGGAATATTACATGGCCTTGAAAAGGAAGGAAATTCTGACATGCTACATAGAGTTGAACCTTGAGGATATCATGTTACGTGAAATAACCCAGTCACAAAAGGACAAATACTGTATGATTTCACTTTTATAGGTACCTAGGGTAGTGTACTTCAAAGAGACACAGGAGAATGGTAGTTTCCAGGGACTAAGATAAGGGGAGAATGGGAAGTTTTAGTTTAATGGGTAGAGTTTCAGTTTTGCAAGATGAGAATAGTTCTGGAGATAGATGGTGGTGATGTTTGCACACAATGCGAGTGTACTTAATGCCACTGAAGTGTAAACTTAAAAATGGTTAAGACGGATTAAATAAAAATGTGATTTTAAAACATAAGCTGAAAGCAAATTTGATAAGCTTATCTGTATAAAACTGGCCAACTGAAATTGGTATTAAAACTCTATCCTTGTACCAGCCCTCCGATAAAAAACAAACAAACAGAAAAACCCAAATCCATCCAAAACTAGTCTTCAGGAAACATAAGAGGACATGTTTAAATAAAGGGTAAAAGTGTCTGTATTTTTTAATCGAATAATTATAGACATTTGTAGAGTAAAAAAATAGATGTCTCATTTTTCATCTAGTTCCACTTCCCAAAGATAACAATTGTCTGTTGTATGTTTGGAATATTTTCAAAGTATAAACAAATTATTCTATTTTAATCACAAATGATGTTATACTATTCATATTGATCTCTAGCTTACTTTCTCATTTTTCAACCTATTCTGTGTTGTTTCAATTGTCCAAAAGTGTTCCATTCACAGGATATTTTGAGACATTAGTGAAAACAGAGTAGGCTCCTGGATTGTGAAGGATTTTCATGAAACTACTTTGTCTTACCTCTTCCTTACTCAATTGTGAAAACTTTCTCATAAACCAAAGATTTGATTTGAATAATATTTAAACTTGAGCTCTTGAGGAACAAATGTAAAATCTGGTAAACTGCTTTTGAAGAGCCCCTATAGGAAAATAAGAGTTAAATGGCTTTACTGTGTTCTGAATCTTTGGTGTCTTTCTTTTGGGTTCTTGAAACTAATTAGCACTAATTCTTGAAAAATCCCCTATCAACAGAAATCCTGTAATGTCACTAGTACCCTGCTCCCTTCTGGGGACACTGATTGCATCTCCCTGAAGGATCAAAGGTCACTTCATTGTTCCATGTTCTTCCTTTACATTCTATTTCAATGTTGTTCATATTTTGCTAACTGACCTCTACTTTCCTATGCAACTGGTATTTGGTTTAGGGTACAGTCTGAGATTTTGCCAGGCTTGGCAGAAATACCTTCTAAACATTTCCTTATATACTTGTACAGTCATTCAATTTCTAAGTGGAAACATCATTATATAAGAAGTTTTATACTTTAAGGGCAAAATTCCAAAGGCTGGTAAAGATCCACACTATGTTTCCACTTCATCAAGATTAACAGACTTATGGGACATAACACCCAGATGTATGGTTCTGAACTGAATCCGGGTTTTAATAAACCAGCTGTAAAGGCTATTTTGAGGTTGGTGAAATATGAATATGGGTATTAAATGAGGTGAAATTTATTAAAATGAATGGGTAAAGATCATTACACTGAAGCAGATTACAAAGTAACATGTATATAATCTTATTTTGGTAAAAATGCTTACAGCAGTCCCCCCTTATCCACAGGAGATATGTTCCAAGACCCCCAGTGGATATCTGAGACCACAGATAGTACTGAACCTTACATGGACTATATTTTTTCCCTATATACACGTACCTATGATAAAGCTTAATTTGTAAATAAGGCACAGTAAGAGATTAAGAACAATAGTGTTACACCTCTCACTGTGTAACAGAAATGCAAAAAGATTACTCAAAGCAACATGAATGCTACGAGAAGCCCAAAGGGACTGCACCTCAGCAACTCCTCTTTTAGAAGGAGAAACTGGGTACAGCCCCGAGTTGGTTTTTGCATCAGTTATTATTGAAAAGACAAGGAAATTACAGGAAAAGAACAGATGGTTAATCAATCATAGTAAGAACATAAAGAAATTGGCTATGTAACAATCTTCATCCAAGCATGCATGGTTCAAAATATTTTAAACAATATACCATCAAAAGAGTCATAAATTTAAGCTAGGTGACATGCAAAAGAAACAATAAGACAATCATTAAAGTGCCTGACTTCTTGAGAAACTCAAATAAACAACTTAAAGCAAAATGTGGAAAAACCCCCATGTACTAACTAACCTAGCAAAATGTCCTTGGAAATCACGTATTTCCCCATCATTTAAGCTTTGTTGTATTAAGGGTTATTGCCCTCACAACAATCCCTGTTTAGTTTCAGTTGTCTTTGTCACATTAAAGCCTTTAAACCTGTGTGAGTTTCCTTTTCACAAAATCTTCCAATAAACACATTATATTAACAATCAGTGTATATAATCCCTTACCTAAACAGTGATTAGAATTGATCCAGTGGGCTCTTGCCCCCTAGCTGTAGGCTCTTGCCTCCTATCCAAGGACTTTTGTTCCATGCATGCATTACCTAAAAACCCTAACTAATAATCAAATAGAAATCAAAATTTCTACACAATAGCCAATAATAATCCTCTACACGATAGCCAATAATAAAATAGAACAATTATAACGATGCATTATAATAAAAGTTATGTGAATGTGGTCTCTCTCTCTCAAAATAGGGTAATATTTTTGGAATGTGGTTGACCACAGGTAACTGAAATCATGCAAAGTGAAGCCGTGAATAAGGGGAGAATTACTGTATATTGATATATCTCTCCACAGAAAAATATCCCCAAAGAATATCCAGTAAGGTAATTTTGGGTTGTGTTAGTATAATGGTTTTTTTTTTGGAGGCTGGCCAGTATGGGGATCCGAACCCATGACCTTGGTGTTACAAGGCTGTGCTCTAACCAACTGGGCCAGCCCCCAGTATAATGTTTTTATATTTTCTGTTTTCCATAATGCTCATAAGTTGATTTTATTTACATCAATTAAAACATTAAAAGCTTTTTTTTATCAAATAATAAAATAAAACCTATAGGTCCTAGAAAGATATAAATGTGAATTTAGTTCATGATACAGATAATATTTCGAACCACTGAGAAAATACTATTATATGCATGGTATAGTGACACCCGCTCATCATTTGGGAAATAATAAAGAAAAATAAAGAAATAAAAACCCCTGCCACACACCTTATTCCAAAATAAATCTCGAACAGAGCAAAGATTTAAATATAAAAAAAAAAGAAAACAAAAATTCTTAAAAAAAAATACGCTGAATTTATGCATTATCTTATATTATAAAAGGCTGTTTTAGTCCATTTTCTGCCACTATAACAGAATATCATAGACTGCATAATTTATAAAGAAATAGGTTTACTTGGCTTATGGTTGGGAGGCTGGGAAGTCCAGATGCTGTCATCTGGTGACAGTCATTCCATGGCTGAAGAGTGAAAGGCAGAATCCAGCATGTGAGACAGAGAGGAAACTGGGCCAAACTCACTTTTATAACAAGCCAGTCTCAAGATAACTAACCCTGTCCCATGATAATGACATTAATCCATTCATGAGGGTAGAGCTAATCACCTCTTAAAGACCGTACGTTAATGAAATCTCAACATGAGTGTTGGAGGGGACAAACACTAACTATAGCAAAGGCCTTCCTAAAAATAAAATCCAAAAGCCAAGAAGGAAAAGATTGATACATTTGACTACCTAAAAAAATGGAATTTTCTGGAATTATATGATGTGTGAATTATATCTTAATGAGCTATAAAATATTTAAATCTCAGGAATGTCAAAAAATATTGTGAATAAAGTAAAAAGACTGGGGAAAATATTTGTGGTATATATGATAGTTGAAGAACTAAGTCCTTTAGTTCACAAAGAGTTCATACAAATGAAGAAAGAAAACATGAACAACCCAAAGGTAAGAGGGGAAAATAGTATAAATAGGCAAGTTAGAGAAAAACGAAAACTTTGAAAATAAATTTGTCCAAAGTTTTGAAGGCATTTAATATCCAGAATTTATACATGCTGCTTCTCTTTCCCACAGCTGCCAATCTTAATTGGTCCTTTAATTATCTGATGTCTTTGCCATTTTATAGTCTGGTTAGTTTAATTAATTGGAACCTTGAATTAATTACATGCAAGTGTGACTTTGATCCAGATAAGAACTGTTCTGTACCACTGAACCTGGCAAGCTGCCTTCACAAATGCATGCCATTATTTCAGAAAACCTGAGAGAAATTGGGTGGCTGGATCATTACAAACTGTTGAGAAAGCTTGAAGCACAATGTCCATCCGGTATTGTTAGTAAAATCATCTTCAAAATAAGAGGCATCCACATTATTAGCCTTGGAGTGATCTTTTTCCTCAATGGGAGCATCCAATTTTCTTTAGTTTAGTAAATACATATGGGTGCCCAGTACATAATGTGTACTGAACTTTGTGGTTGGGCCCTACCATCAAGAAAATCATGTTTTAGAAGGAAAGACTCATAATAAGAGCTTAACAGCCCAATGACAGTTTCTAATTTGGAATCCTATATCAGTTACTACCCTCTTATTGATCCATAAGTTACACTTGAAGATACTGTGTGAGAACTGATATTTATACAGTGAATTACTCCTTCAAACAAAAGTAACTGCCTTCTATGTACTGGGCACTGTCCTGGGTGTTGGGGATTTAATACAAAGTAAGACTCAGTCCCTACTCTGAAGGGATTGGTGGGATATTAAAATTTATAAGGCATTTAAAAATATACATTACCTTATTTGATTCTTGCAGAAGTGTGATGAGTAGGGATGGAGAGATAGAGCCTAGAGGGTTCTAAGAATTGCCTGAGGTTAATCATCAAATAAATCACAGAGTATCCAAACCGAGGTTTTCTGATGGCAAAGCTCATGATACATATAACAGGAATAAATATTCAGAATCTGAACGTGGAAAGAACATGGAGATCTGACTTCTTTCTCTGTATTTCTTTCCTTTTTTATCCTCAGCAGAAGGAAAATTTCAGTCTTAGCTGGTAGTACATTTCTATTTAATATTTTTGAGAACCAGTGGTGTTCTGGTTATGTCTCTCAAAACTACATAAGCAACAATCTTTAAAATATTTTAAATGATAGCATAAAAACTCCAAAATACTCTTGTTAGAATTTTTGTTGTCATAAAACTAAAGTAAGTACCATCCACTAGAGCAGAGATTTCCTACATTTTTCTTTTTTGTCTGCAATATGGAAAGCAGGTATATAAATTCAACTTTCCCTTGGGGTGCTGCAGTGTCATACAAAAAAACTTACACTGAGCTTCTAGAGAGCAAGCAGCTCAGCTTGTTTAGCTCTGCTACTTGCCTCCTCCTTTCCCAGCCTGGTAAAATGCAGACGAAGCACATGGTAGACGCTCATTAAAACTTCAAGTAGAAAAGAGCAAGAAAAGACAAAAAGTTATGGAATCCCTCTTTTTGGGTGGGCAACAACATAATTCTTCAGGGTCAATATTTCAGATAATTAATCCCATATTTGCAATTAGAAAAAATAACTATGGGATCTATGAACTTCTCTCAGTATTAAGTGAATTAAGAAAAAATAGTTTCCTTTGTGTAAATAAGAGCACTCTGGTTTTGGTTTGGTTCGGTTGAGTTTGGGCCGGTATTTTCTTTTCAAATAATCAGTAGTCTTTGAAAAAGGAGAAAAGAGCTTTGACCCAGGCAGAGGATGCCTGGAGGTTGAGCAAGGTTGTAAATGTGACTGCACATACTACCCAGAGGTCTGGCTGATGTTGGCCAACCCAGGAAACTGGAGTCAAAAATAAATCTTGCTGTTGAGGCTTCACTAAGGAATAACCATACTCACCCTTTGACATAAACACAGACAGGGAGCCTAGGAGCCACTAGATTCACGAGGGCTCTAATTCTGAGGTTGAGCAGAGGTATCCAGTGTTGTTGCTTCAGTTTCTTTGACGTAATTAGAAACCAAGAACAAAATGATTCTGTGACATCACAGCTTGAAGAAAACATGAGATATAGTAGCCCACATCTTTTAGAAGTGTATGCAAACAGCTTATTATCATTTATTCTTCAAAAATTATTTGAGTGCTCACTATGTGCCAGGTTCTAGGGATACAGTAGTGAAAACGGCAGGCAAGGTCCATGTTTTTTTGTTTTTTTTTTCTTTTTTCTGGCAGCTGGTTGGTATGGGAATTGGAACCCATGACCTTGATGTTACCAGGCCCATGCTCTTGGTGTTACCATGCCTTCCCAAGTGAGCTCACTGGCCAGCTCCTGGTATCTGCTCTGAAAGTCCATTCTGCAAGTTTCAACCCAATTGTGTGCAGGTTGACTAAACCACCATTGTGTATTACCTGATTTTAACCACCCCTCTTCTCTTACTAATTTCTCAAGGAAAAGGACAATCTAAGAGCAGAAAACATAAATGGTATCTGATTCTAGCTGATTAAATGGATTAGTATCCCTTTTCTTTTTGGAAAAGTGATCATTTTCCTTTCTCTTGCCTGGCAAGAATTAATGCCAAGTGCTGCAAATAAAAGATATATACATGCAACACTAACCAGTTTTGTTTCTGTGCTTTTCCATTTCCTCAATATAAGTTCTTTCAACTGTTATTTCTACCCTTTATATATCAGTGTGATATCAAGCTGGGAGTTTGCAAACTTTCTGTAAAGGGCTAAATAGTAAATGTTTTAGGCTTTGCAGGTTCCAAGGTCTCTGTCACAACTACTCAGCTCTGCCATTATAATTCAAGAGCGACCATAGATTTTGTCTAAACAGTTAAGTGGGGCTATGCTCCAATAAATATTTATGGACACTGAAATTGGTA
>NW_007730266.1:23779-26724 GCF_000696425.1 Galeopterus variegatus | reverse complement strand
TGGGAGTTTGCAAACTTTCTGTAAAGGGCTAAATAGTAAATGTTTTAGGCTTTGCAGGTTCCAAGGTCTCTGTCACAACTACTCAGCTCTGCCATTATAATTCAAGAGCGACCATAGATCTTGTCTAAACAGTTAAGTGGGGCTATGCTCCAATAAATATTTATGGACACTGAAATTGGTATTTCATATAATTTTTGTGTCACAGTATATTCTTCTGATTTTTTTCCAAGTAAAAGGTTAAAATCCATTTTTACAAAACAGGTTGGATTTGGCCCATGAGCCATGGTTTGACAATCTCTGATATAAAAGACTGGTTAGTTCAGTTAATTAGGACCTGGTTGTGAAGGTGAATTAGGACCTTATTTGAAGACGTGAGTCATTATTGTCACCAGGAGAAGTTAGTGAAGATGCTCCTTCCTCCTGCTTTCTTTTCTAGCATAGCTTATGATTATTTCATTCTTTCCATCACATGAAAGTTTTTGAATTACACTTTTTCAGAATAAGGTGACACAAATTGCAGCATTCTCTTCTCATCCCCATATTAAGGCAGTAAAGGCAGAAATCTATGGGTTTTAGGGCCGGCCCGGTGGCGCACTGGAGAGTGCGCCGCCTGGGAGCGTGGCGGCGCTCCCGCCGAGGGTTCGGATCCCATGTGGAGACCGGTTCCCGCTCACTGGTTGAGCGTGGTGCGGGTGCAACGCCAAGGGTTGCGATCCTGTTGCCGGTCAGTAAAAAAGAGAAAAAGGAAAAAAAGAAATCTATGGGTTTTTGTTATTGTTATGTAGGAAAACTGACTCATAAGCATTTCAGATAATTCTCTGAGAAAGTAAAACAGCTGTGTGGTGCATATTTACCATTAATCTTGAACTTTTTATTGACCGGGATCATTTCATTCATTAATGCCCTAGGCAATTTTGCTAAGTTTACTCTTGCACTGGGAAACAGGAGGAGTAATTTTTGTTTCTTGTCTAGGTCCTCTCTGAGCGCTTTTGAAAGGCCCAGAGCTCTATTTACCTTAATTAAGCATCGCAGGCCACTTTGTGCTCTTGTCATTTGAGAAGGCTGTAGCTTTCCTGACCTAGATTCTCCTGCCTCTTTCACACCTCTTAATTCTCTGCTTTTCAAATGGCTTTGTTTTTGAGGTGAAGCAACTGGGCATGGGGGATTTGTGATCTGTGTAGAGCCCTTGAGATTTATAAACAAAGCCACTCTTTGTCAGTTCTAATTGTTAACTGGCATTCCTTCAGTAGAAGTGATTTTTTGATTACAGGTATAAGTAGGCTCAAGGCTATTTCAGCAAAGCTTTGTCACATGGAATAGTTCCTAAACTTGATGTTACTGAATTGAAGTTTGAAGGAGTGACTCCTGCCAGATTTTCTCTGTGATCAATTGTACCAAAAAGTTTGTACAAAAGGCCTGAGTTCAATCCCATTCTACTCATGTCCGAAAACTTAGAATTACGCCTGATACTCCTTCTTATACCCCAATCCCACCAAAAAGTCCTGTCAGCTTTACCTTTGAAAGGTATCCAGAATCAGATCTCTTCCTTCCTACAAGGCCACAACCCTGACTGAAACTGCAACCATTGGTCTCCTGGATTACTGCGAAAGCTCTCCCAGCTTCTTCCCTTGTTCTTCTATAACTGAAGGAAGGTTGGTTGCCCAATATGCAGCAAGCCAATATGCTGAGACACGGGTCTTTTACAGCAGAGAAATAGGTTTATTCATGAGGCAGCCAAGCATGGAAAAGGGAGAATAACCTCAAATCTGCCTCCTTGATAGTGGGGAGCTAGAGACATTTATTGGGAGCAGATTAGGGGTAGTGAGGTTCATGTAAGGCAGTGATTGAATAATGGATTTGAGGAAGTTCTTTTTATTTTTTCTTTCTGGCAGCTGGCCAATACAGGGATCAAACCCTGGGCCTTGGTGTTATCAACACCTGCTCTAACCAGCCAGCCCTTCTTGATAGATTTTAGATAGTGTTTTTTGAAGTATGGTTCATCTTTTCAGTTTCCCTGTCTACTGCGGCCACCAGGAGGCATGCAGCTTTCAGCAAATGCTCAATGTGCCAGACACTTCTTGAGTAACTTTTGCTGTGAATGCTTCTCATTGTCACTTCATGATATAGGCAGTCCAAACATAGGTATTATTTCTTTTAGTTGAGACTTATCTACTTTAGAGGCCTTTCTGACTGACTTGGGAAGGCTTCCACCCATCTGGTAAAGGTGTCCACAAATACCAGTAAATACCTGAAGTTTCCAGTAGCTCGCAGCATCACGGTGAAGTCTATTTGCCAGCACCTGCTCCTTTAGTCTGGACTCCTGTAGTAACTGGTGGTGGACCTGTCTGAGGGTTATTCTTTGCACAAACCATAGATTTTGTATTACCTTTTGAATAGTTCTTTGCATGTTGGGCCCTATGATGTATTTCGCAATCCATTGGAAGGTTGCATCTCTTCTATAATGGTGGTCTGATGGATACAGCTAATTACTTCTTCCATAAGATGTTCTGGGATAAGTACAATTCATTGTCTGCTATAAATCAATCCTTCCTTAGTATATGTGTAATTTAAGTCTTGAGGGTACTCAGTTTCCCAATCCAAAATCTATTAATTCGCCCTTTCCAGGTCCTCTGGGGAATATTTTGGATGGCTTTTGGTTAAGTCAATATCAGGAACTAAGACCATCAATTGAGATGGAGAGATTTTAATTCTACCTGCCAACTTTGTGGACTGATCTGTTCAGTTGTTTACCTGTGCAGCTAGGCTGTCTGATGTGTGTGTGGGTGGGATGGGGGGCTGGCTGGTACAGGGATTGGAACCCTTGACCTTGATGTTATAACACCATGCTCTAACAGGCCATCTGATTTTTTTTGTTTGTTTGTTTGTTTTTCCTTTTTGTCTTTTTTCGTGTCTGGCAACGGGATCGCAACCCTCGGTGTCGCGCC
>NW_007730266.1:20744-23328 GCF_000696425.1 Galeopterus variegatus | reverse complement strand
TCAGCCAGTGAGCGGGAACCGGTCTGTATGTGGGATCCGAACCCTTGGCGGGAGCGACGCCCCGCTCCCAAGCGGCGCACTGTAGCAGTGCGCCACCGGGCCGGCCCCAGGCCATCTGGTTTTTGATGTTCAGGACAATGGACTATTACCATCTCCTTTGCCCCAATAATGACCTCTAACAAGTCCAAAATCTCTTTGGCATGTTTATTTACTTATTTCCTTCCTGCAGGAAAGTCCTCTTTTGTTCCAAATGTCCCTATGAGCACAGACTGCAAAAACGGCATATTTAGAGTCTGTGTTAATCGTTACTTCCTTGTTCTTACCTAATCAAAACACTTGGGTGAGCACTGTCAGTTCTGCCTTCTGGGCCGAGGTACCTGTGATTAGGGCTTCTGCTTCCAGGGTCTGTTCATGGGTCAACAACAGCATATCCAGCTCTTCATTACCCTTGGTCCATGAAGCTATTTCCATCCATAAACATTTCCAGGTCTGGGTCCCTCAACAGGAGATCTGTCAAGTCTGGGTGATGGAATAAACTTGTTTAATTATTTGTATGCAGTCATGTATAGGCTCTTCTGTATTAGTGGGAAGCAAGGTAGCAAGATTGAGGGTCGAAACTGCTTTTAAAATAACATTAGGATTATCCAGCAAGACGGCCTGTCCAATCTCCCAGGTGTAAGTCAATAACCCCCTTTCTGTAGGGGGAGCACACATTGAGGGGTGTGCACTGTGGTGGGTGGTCCTAGGTTGAATCTGTTTACTCTAGGAGGTAACAAGTGGCAGCTACAGCTCTCAGACAGATCAGCCATCTTTTTGTTACAATATAAACTTGTTTTGAGAAATAGGTAATAGGCTTCCTTGTCCTGCTCAAATTCTGGACAATACTCCAAAACTAACCCCCTGTCTTTCATGTACAAATAAGTCAAAAGATTTCTTGATATCAGGGAGTCCTAGGGCAGGGGCAGTTAGCAGTTTTTCTTTTATGGCCTAAAATTCTTTCTGGCATCCCAGTCCATTAGAGAGGCTTGTGGTCTCATCCCTTAAGGGCTTTATATGGAGGCTAGGCTGTAAGTCCAAAATTGGGGATCCAGATATGGCAGAATCCTGCCATACCTAGGAACCTCTGTAATTGCCTCCTGGTGATGGGCACTGCTACTCTAGTCACAGCTTCTCTCTTATCAGGGAGCAAATTCCTTTCTGCTTAGGACAGTTCAAAGCCCAGGTATTTAACTGAGGATTGAGAAATCTGTGCCTTTTTCTAGGAAACCTTGCTCAGCCAGAAAATTTAAGTTCAGAATGGTGTTCTGATCTGAGGCTTCCTTAGTCTTGCTAGCTGTCAAAATGTCATCCGCATGTTGGAGCAAGGCCCCTCCTTCTAATCGGACTTCTCTCAAGTCTTTGGCCAAAATTTCCCACAAAAGAGTGGAAGAGTTCTTGAACCTCTCTTGGGAGAACAGTCCAACACCATTGTTTACTCTTTGAATCTGGATCCTCCCATTTGAAAGCAAACAGCTCTTGGATTCAGGGCTCAAGAAGATGCAAAAAAAAAAAAAAAAAAATGTGCCCTTTAAATCCAAAACACTAAACCAACAGAAGCCCCCAAACAAGGTTCTGAGTAAAATATATGGGTTTGGGATCACTGGATATTCTCCACAATTTGGTTAATTGCTCTCAGATCTTGGACAGATATTCTTTAGTTCTGGGATTTGAACAGGCAAAATATGAGTGTTATATGGTGAGCAGAAGGGGCGAATAAGCTGGTATTCAAGGAATGCTGTTTTCAGGGGCTGGATCCTTTTTCTGGCATGTTCCCCTCAAGTGATACTGCCTCAAATTAGGAATCTTGGTTCCAGGGTGTAATCTCACCTGAATTTGAGTGGCAGTCTTTGCCCCTCCAAGTTTCCCACCTGCCCATGCCTCTGGGCTTACCTTTTGTAATATTTCTTCTGGAATAGCCTTAGGGGTCTCCTTTTCTCTTTCTTGGCAGAGCAACACTGCTTGCAATGTGCATGCCTGTTCAGATGGCACCTTAATGTCCATTCATCTAGGAGCAAGTCACTCTGCCATTCAATTTGGTTAGTAAATTTCATCCCAAGAAGGGAACTGGACACTCAGACATATACAAAAATCTATGCTCTAAGTACATTTTTTCCTAGCTGACAGTCCAAAGGTTGGAGGAAAGACTTTTTCACAGCTTCCACAGAAACTCTAGTCACAAGCATTTTCTCAGGAGAGGGTGTGGATACTGTAGTGTTTGAAACTGAATTAAGTGGCTCTGTTCTCAATCAAAAAACCAAGACATCGGTTTTCCACTTCCATAGTTACCCAGAGCCCTGTGTGGCAAACTTCAATGGAGCCCTTGGGCTGATCAGTTTCAGTGAGCTTGGGCATCTGATGTGTTGCTTGCTGTTCACTTTTCTCATGGACTTTATTTAATTTAGGGCATTCCTTTTTCCAGTGGTTTTTCTTTTCTTTTTTTTTTTTTTGGCTTTTTCCGTGTCCGGCAACGGATCGCAACCCTCAGTGTCGCCCCCGCACCGGACCGGGACCGGCAACGGGATCGCAGCCCTCGGTGTTGCCCCTG
>NW_007730266.1:8559-19744 GCF_000696425.1 Galeopterus variegatus | reverse complement strand
CTTTTTCCGTGTCCGGCAACGGATCGCAACCCTCAGTGTCGCCCCCGCACCGGACCGGGACCGGCAACGGGATCGCAGCCCTCGGTGTTGCCCCTGTGCCTCACTCAGCCAGTGAGCGGGAACCGGTCTGCATGTGGGATCCGAACCCTTGGGCGGGAGTGCCGCCGCGCTTCCCAAGCGGCGGCACTATCCAGTGCGCCACCGGGCCGGCCCTTCCAGTGGTTTTTCTGTTTGCAATAGAGACACTGGTGAGGTCCAACTGTGGCCACTTCAGATGGAGTTTGGGGTCCAAGGGGCTCTTCATTTGACTCTTTGAATGCCAGGGCATGTCCTGGTCTAGATGCACGTTGGGACAAAGTGGCAGCCATCAGGGTGACCTATTTTCTCACCTTCCTTTGCTTTTTTCTCTTGTTCCTGATTTCTTCCATTGTAAACCTTAAAAGCAATCTCAACTGAGACACAGGCATTCCCAAAGAGCCATCAATTCTTTGCAACTTTTTCTGAATGTCAGGAATACTTTGGCCAATGAAAGTCATATTGACCATTTTTAAATTCTCTGGGACTTCTGGATCTATGTCCATGTATTGTTGATATGCTTCAAAAAATCCTTTCTAAAAAATTCAGAATGGTCCTCTTTGACTTCTTGGATCTTATTAATAATCCATTGTTTTGGAACCCCTTTCTGCAATGCTGCAAGAATGCAATCACTTTAGTGATCAAGTTTAGTTCTGTCTTCATTATTAATATCCCAGCCAGGATCAACAGTCAGAATGGCTATAACAGCTGCCACTCATACTGGGTTACCAGGGGTTTCCTCATGGAGTCTATTTACTTCCTCCCTTGCTTTTTCTTTCCTTTTTTTTTTCCTTTTTGTCTTTTTTCGTGACCGGTAACGGGATCGCAACCCTTGGTGTTGCGCCCGCACTGCGCTCAACCAGCGAGCGAACCGGTCTCTATATGGGATCCAAACCCTCGGCGGGAGCGCTACCGCACTTCCAAGCGCCGCACTCTACCGAGTGCGCCACCGGGCCGGCCCGTCCCTTGCTTTTTCTAAAACCATTCTGTGTTCCTCAGAAGTAAAGAGAGTGCTCAACAAATTTTGGACATCAGCCCAAGTTGGGTTGTGGGTGGCAAAAATTGAAGGAAAAAGATATTTCATTCTTTTAGGGTCATCTTTATAAATGGGCATGCTATTTTTTACTATTAAAGAAATCTGAAGTTGAAAACCAAGAGTGGACCCAAATCAATCCTTCTGGCTGTCTGTTTGCATCAATTCCTCCAACAGGTACTTGCCTTAAAGAGAATTTCTCTGCCTTAATTTGGGTGGCTCCCTGGACAAATATGGTACCCTGTTGGGTATGAGAAGGGGAGATCATTCCTAGTCCACTTGGCTCTGGTTGTGTTTGGGGAACTGGGGCTGGTGGCTGTGGGTCTGGCTGTGAGTCTGAACATTTTGCTTCAAGTTTTCAAATTGTATTCCTCGTGGAACACTGGGGTTCCACAGAGGTGCCTTTGTTGGTTCTGCAAAACTTTGATTTGAATGTCACAGATGCTGGGGCTGATTAAAAACAAACAAACAAACTGCAACATCATCTACAACCCTTAAATGGCTTTCTAAGTAACATACATTTGAATTTATAAAATATATTTATGCTAACAGAATAGCCCTCTTACCTGTTGCTTACATGAGTTTTATAAAGTTTCATTTGAAAAGCGGTCATACTTTAAAAAATAAACAGTGTAAAACCACTGTCACAAGAAAATGAGCATTTCATATTAGAACATTTTGCTTCAAGGAGACTCACTATACATTGTTTATAAGAAGAGTCAGCACAGTATGGCCCACAGGCCAACCCTGTCCACCACCTGTTTTTTTCAATAACATCTTATTGGAACACAGAAATGCTCATTCACTTCTTTTGTGCTATAACGGCAGAGTTAAATAATTGTGACAGAGATCTTATGGCCTGCAAAGGCTAAAACATATACTCTTTGACCCTTTACAGAAAATGTTTGCTAACTTTAGGTTTATAATTATGAAAAATCAGAATCAATTTAAATGTCCAAGAAAAGGGGATTGATCAAATTACAGGGCACCCCTGCAGCAGATGGGATGCAAGGCCTCTGGTGAAAACTGATGCTGTAGCAGAGTAGCTCTTAAGCTCAGCTGCACAATACAACCACCTGGGGGATTTTTTTAAATCCCAAAGCCCAGCCGCATCCCAGACCAATTGAATCTGATTCTGGGGGTGAAACCTAGGCATCAATATTTTAAAAGATCCCCTGGGTGGTTCTAATGCAGAGCCACTGTTGTAGAAGAATATTCAATAACGTAGAAAGATGATCTCTGTATGTTATTAAGTAAAGAAAAGCAAATTATCTGTGTACTATGTGACTCCTTTTTGGTAAATTTCTACATGCACACACACATGTGCACACAGACTCATATATATGAACAATGCATGCCAAATCATTGTCAGTGGTCATCTCTGCAGGATGGGACAATGAGAGATTTTGATTTTTTCCTTTTTGTTTATATTTTTTATGTGTTCTACAATAAACATTATCTTGTAATAAGTACAAAAAAATATAAAGTAGGTAACAGTTTAAAAAGCCACATACTTTTTGTTTTGGGAAAAAAATATAGGTGTCCCCAGGTCATTCATGTACATAACACATCCCCAGGTGTGCAGCCCAACAGAGGCAGGTCCCAGATCATGGAGACCCCAGGGCTCTGTAAGGCAGGTGCTCCAGCCTCAAAGTCTCAGGTTCCACTAGTGTTAAAAGGCAAGAGTCTGCTCACCTCACAGAACCAAAGGCATGAATGCACAGTGCCTGACACATGGTAGGTGTACAACAAATGTTGTTGCTTTTTCCTCCATAATCAGCTCTGAGTCACAGCCTACAGCCAGTCAGCTTCCTGCTGTTCTTGCTGAAGGAGGATTGGCTTTCCCAAAGCTGGGCTGCCCAAGTTCATCCACAGGTGCTGGTCCTTGGTGCTATCGGATTTGGCTTGGAATCTCTGCTGCCTCTGGAATTTTCCCATGCTCCCTAGAAAGACCCTGGCCTCTCCTCAATGAAACCTGTTGACTCTTTCATCAATACGACCTGTATTCACTATCCCCAGGTTGGGTTGGGTCCCATCTGCATTAAAAAGGAGAAGTCTGCTCACTTTTAATAAAAATGACAATAGTAGCTGCCATATTTCAAGACCTTACATAAGTATGGGCTAAGCATCTCTCTCTCAGCCTCAACTCTGCAGAGTTTGTGATAGTGTTCCCATTTCACAGGTGAGGCTCGGAGAGGGGGAGGAACTCATTCAAGGGCACACAGCATAAGTATGGGCTAAGCATCTCTCTCTCAGCCTCAACTCTGCAGAGTTTGTGACAGTGTTCCCATTTCACAGGTGAGGCTCGGAGAGGGGGAGGAACTCATTCAAGGGCACACAGCTGGTAAGTGGCAGGTACAATGCTGCCTTCTTAGCTATCTCCATTCTACCTTCTGATTCAAAAGGCAGATGTTCCCCATGTTCAGTCTAACATGCAGGCAAGTTTCAGAACCATTATTATAAAAGCAGTGATTCTTAACATTGACCATACTGTAGTTTGGAATCACCTATACTGTACTTTGGAATCACCTGGAAAGATTTTTAAAATGCCAGTTGGGAGTTGGGTTTTGAAGAGTGCTGGGGGCAGGGGGAAGGGAGGGAGAGAGAGGGGTGGTAACTGGAATGGGGCATGGGGGAGCCTTCTGGCATTCTGGTAATGTTCTATTTCTTGATCTAGGTGCTGGCTACTTGGGTGTGTTCACCTTTGTGAGAATCATTGAGTTGTACATTTATGATTTGTATACTTTTCTATATGCATGTTATTTTATGGTAAAAAAAATTTTTTTTTTAATTTTTTAAGAAAAAAAGGCAGGTGTCATCAGTTACCTCATTGCCCCCTGGGAAAAGGAAGGGGGTCCCGACTCCTCATCTCAAGGATGCTTTTCACAGCATCAAGCAGTTGTTGGCCTCTGAGTCTGTGCCTGTCCTTGACAACGAGCTGACGAACCCTGCTTCCTTACCATGATCACTTCTTTCTGGGCTAATGCCATGCTTAGCTGCAAAATGCTCCCTGTTGCTGCAGTAGCAGATACCCCCCAACAGCCAGGCCCTCAGGCTGGGCTCTACAGCTTCCCAGTCTCCATACCTAGAGTCAGGATCCCATCCTGCCCAGGCCCCAGGACCTAAAGCAGCAGCCTGGTCCTGAGCTGAGAGTTCCCTGTTGACCTCTGCCCTGTGTCATAATTTGAGTCACTGGACGTATGTTCTGTCATTCTTCAGTTGCAGATGCTCTGATTTTTAGCTGGGCCCATGGGTGTATGAAATGAGGACTATGTTCCTCACCCTCCCTTGCAGCTAGGTGTGGCCATGTGCCTCAGTTCTGGCCAATAAATGGAAGCAGGCTGGCCGATTAGCTCAGTGAGTTAGAGCATGGTGCTGACAACACCAAGAATTCGGATCCCTGTAGTGGCCAACCACCAAAAAAAGGGGGGAAAAAATGAAGAAAAAGAAAAGAATGTGAGTAAAATATTCTGTGTAATTCTGCAAATTGCCCTTAAAAAGGGACCGAGCTCTCCTCCTTCCCTTGCTCCTTCCTGCTAGCTGGAATATGGCATGAAAAAGTTGAGTTCCAGCAGCCTTGTTGTACCACAGGGTGGAAGTCACATGTGAGGATAGCAGAGCAATGAGACAGGGGAGCCTGTGTCCTCTCCATCATCTCCTTTGCACCACAGAGCACCCTGTTGGCTCTGGACTGACTCCCTCGGGATGAATTAACAGAGACAGGAGAGAAATAAGCTTCTAAACTGTTTGAGTCAATAATATGTGGGATTTTCCATTCCTCTGAATCCACCTTAATCCTAACTGACACACGAGGCTTCTGACTTGATCCTTGGGCCTGAGTACCTGCTTTGGTCACCTGCCCAGTGTGAGGATGAGGGGCTTGGCTTGCTCTGTCCTGCGACTAGAATTCTGCCCCCACCCCAGCTCAGTGGCTGGACCATGCTACTTGCTGCCGCCTGCCACCCAACAGGATTTTGTGATATGGGGCTTGCCTCTTGCCAGGGTAGAGCACTGCCCACCCGGCAGGATTTTGTGTTATGGAGCTTGCCTCTTGCCAGGGTGGAGTGCAGGCAACTGCTTCAGTCACTTTCCTGGAATGAAACCAGCTGCCTGCCTCCTCTACCCACTCATCTCCATACCCTTGGCTCCTGCCTTGGGCATAACAGCTGGCTGCTCTCTGGACATCTATAGCAGGGCCAATGCCTACAGCATCTTCCCCAGTGAATAGGTCCAGGAGCAGCCAGTTCCTGATATCCAGAAACAAGCGCACCTTCATTCATTTACTTAACAGACATTCATCAAGAGTCTATTATAGGCATTGGGGACACAACAGGAAATAAGACCAGGGCAAATGGCCGGCCTAGGGCAGTACTTATAAGCACAGGCTGTAGAGTTAGAATGTCAGGCACTGCCATCAAAGATGAACTAATCACAAGGACTTTTCAGGCATTTCCTTTAAGGATATGCCCAGGATCTGGGTTGTGTGCAAGCCTGGATGAGTCACTGCACTTCCCCGGTCCTCAGCTGCCCCATCTGCACATCTTGTGTTGAGGGACCAACAGGTGGAGTCAGGATCCAAAGAGACTATGACTGATATCTCAGCTCTACTAGTGAGTATAATAAGGGTATTAATGCCCACCTCCCAGGCTAGGGAGCATAGAGCAGAGGAGTTTTCTGTGCTGAAGCCCTGCAACCCCCACCTCCTGTACATGGGCCGCCGCTGACCTCTACTGGCCACTAGATAAATTGCATAGCACACCTGCCTGAAGATGGGAATGTGGGAGAAGCTTCTCCCCTGCTTGATGCTAGAATCCTCCACCATGCCAGAACCCAAAACTCCCTTTGCATAAAATATGTTTAATAATAGTAGTTTAAAAATATTTCAAGCAGCTTTACTGCACATGTATAGAGTATAATTTGATAACTTTTGATATATGTAATATATATACACTTGAACTCATTACCACATTCTAAATAGTGAATATATCCATTATCCCCCAAATTTCCTTGTGCCCCTGGGTGACCCCTTCTGACTTTTCCTACTCCCAAATTCCCAAGCAACTGCTGATCTGTGTCTTGTCATTGTGGATCAGTTTACACTTTCTAGAGTGTTCTATAAATGGAACAATAAGAACGTACTTTTGTCTGGCTTCTTTCACTCAGCATCATTATTTTGAGATTGATCCATCTTGTCTTACATAACAATAGTTCATTCCTTTTTATTTTTGAGTAGTATTCCATTGTATGAATATATCACAATTTCTTTGTCCATTCAGAATAATCATAATTTTAAAAATTAATATAATGCCCTAACTTTAAGAGAAACTAAAGAGAAATAACCAAATAATAGGTAGGTTCTGTGTAAGTGCTCAGGCATGACCACACTGGAACATATAACGGAGTAGTCAGGCACGTGCACCCATGTTTATGATCACAGCAAATGTACCAGCTACAAGTGCAGCCAGACAGAGGTGTGGCATATCGGCACATCAGCTACAACAAGCAGCATCACCACGGCATATTGCACAACAGAGGGGCAGGGCTGGGCTTTGAGGCGCCATTTGCTTGGCTCCAAAGTTCAGCAGTTAGCCATTCTACGCAGGAAGGTACAATGCTTGTAGCCCAATGCCTGGGGTCCAGGGTTGAGCAGAGAAGGTGGATGCAGGCAGAGTTCAGCTTGGTGGAAGCATTCATTTCTCACAGTGCTGATCATCAGGGTGCTGTGTTCCTATTGGTTATGGAGGACATGTGGTGTTTCTCTTTCTGCACCTGACTTATTTCACTTAATTTTTTCCAGGCTCATCCACGTTGCTGCGAGTGGCAGAATTTCATTCTTCTGTACGGCTGAGCAGCATTCCATTGTGTACATCTACCACATTCTCCTTGCCCATTCATGTCTTGATGGCACTTGGGTTGGCTCTAACTCTTGGCTGTGTGAACAGAGCTGTGTCCTTGTACTTTTTCTAACTTCTTGAGTTGATTGCTCAATTCACTTATTTTATTTGTTGTTTTAGTTTGGTTTGGGGTTTTTTAGTCCCTTTTTCTCTCTTCCATTTCTCATGGCACAGACCATATCATGCAGCAGAAACAGTGCAGGCTTGGGGGCCTGGAAGCTTTTGCTTTGACCATTGGTTCAGCTTCTCCTTAGCAACTTTTGAGCCTTGATTTCTTTGTCTACAAAAGGAAGGTAATAATATCCCTCTGCAGAGTTTTTTGAGGACTGAATGAGGCAGTGGTAAGGAACATCGCACAGTGCCTGGTACATAGCAGGTGCTCATTGGGTACGTGTATCTTCTGGTTTTTCCCGCCTTCTGTACTTACAATGCCCACCTTGTTAAATAAATAAGCAAAACCCCATAGTTTCTTTCTCCTTTTGTGTCATTTATATTAGCACTTCTTGACTATAATGTCACAACACAGAAGTTGAGAGGTGAGTTGCCAGCAATAAAATGGGGAAATGGTGTGGAGTAGACATGAAGACCAAGGGTTCTGGAGCCCAGGAGCTCCTTTCCATCCTGGCTTTGCCACTGACCAGCTGGTCAAACAAGTAACTTAAGAGCTTCAGGCCAGGCTCCTTCTACTTTGTTTTATTTGAATGAAAGCAGTTAAGACTATGAATATACTTTTAAATGCAGTTTTGGTTAAATTTTAGAAACTTTGATATGCATTGCTGTCATTTTCATTGTATTGAAAACCTGTTATTCCAGATTTGAATTTGTCTTTGACTAAGTAACTCTTTGGGAGGTGGGGAGAACATGTATAGGTTGTTTAAGCTTTAAGAATTTGGGGGGCTTTCACTGTAGTCAGAGTATGGAGCCTATATAATTTCTCCTTTGGGGAAACTGAGGGATTATCTGTAGCATAGTTTATTATCAATTTGTGTAATTATTCCTGAAATATTTGAGAAGGAATATGTTCTGTAGGGTAAAGACAAGCCTGATAATAAAGCCAAAAATTCAATCCTAATAATCATATTGATGTTGGAGGTAAGGTCTGGGGGACACAGTAGTCGGCCTCAACCCACCCAGTAGACAGTAAGAACAAGTTTAATATAACAGATAAGAAATACAAGTTCCACAGAGAGAGTGCAGCCTACCTCCTGAGACTGAGCAGGGCATACACCAAGGTTAACACAAAAGAAAGTTCAGTACAGACATGAAGTCTAACACAAAAATGAGAAAAACATACTTAGAATTCAGTACAAAATGCAGGCTGGCTCAAAAGGTCTCACATCACCAAAGAACACCTATAAAACCTAGAAAGAGTGGAAGCTCCCTGGTTCACAAGCCAGGGAGTGGGGAGGGGTATGGGCCTGAGCCATGCTCTACAACACCTGTAACCAGCCCCACAACAACCACTGAGTGGCCACAGGAAGTGCCCCGGGCTCCCAAGCCAGGGTGGTGGGGAACTGAGGACCTCAGCCATGACCCCCAACATCTGAAACTGTAAGACCTGTGCACCGAGCACAAATCCCACACCCGGAGTGACTCACCTAACAAAGACCACAAGACAAGAGATTGCTGCAATTAAGCAAGAGGAGTTTTACTTCAGCATGCTGGGTCGCTTTGTCTTTCAGAAAAGCGCCTCCCCCGCTTTCTTTACATTGGAGTTTTTATACACATTTTTTGGACAAAGACTTTATTCATGGTCAGGCTTAACAGGCTATCACCCAATAAGGGACTGTTTAATTTTTTTTTAATCACTTGGGCTCTGCCAGGTGTCCTTGGTGTGGTGTTGCCCTCACCGCGTTCAGCCAGTGAGCGCACCGGCCATTCCTATATAGGATCTGAACCTGTGGTGGGAGCGTCGCTGTGCTCCCAGCGCCGCACTCTCCCGAGTGCGCCACGGGCTCGGCCCAGGTGTCCTGTGTTCAGCCAGTGAGCGCACCGGCCATTCCTATATAGGATCTGAACCTGTGGTGGGAGTGTCGCTGTGCTCCCAGCGCCGCACTCTCCCGAGTGCGCCACGGGCTCGGCCCAGGTGTCCTGAAGATAAGAGGGCTGGTTAGTCCTTGAGACCGGCTGGCCTCTGGAATGTGTGTCTAGTTCTGCTTTGACCTCTAAAAAGCTGCTTGACTTAAAATACCTTTATATATATTTTCTTCATTTTTAGTAAGTTCTTACAGGAACAATTTGTGCAGGTTAAGTTAAAGTTATACAGTGCAGGTTAAAGTTACATTACAGGCAACAGTGCAGGTTAAAGTCACATTTCTCTTTATAACAAAACCAGGCCAGTGGTGACCACCAGACGGCAGCAGGAAGCACCCCAGGCTCCTGAGCCAGGGGAGTGGGGGCTGAAGGGCTAGCCACACCCCCTGACATCTGCATCCAGCCCAACAATGACTGAGCCACCGCTGGAAGCCTCCTTGTCTTCCCTGCAGGAAAGAGGGGGTGCCGCAGGATTTAACCATGCCCCCACTTCCTTCTCCCTCCCTATTTCCTTCCCTCTTCCCCTCTCCCTCTCTGCTCTGCCATATCTTAGAATGTAAAAAAATAATATTAATAAACTTAAAATAATAAAATAAAATTAAAAAGGAGCAAGAATGTCTTTAATTTGGGGCTAGATTTCTTATTATTTAACCCACCCCAAAGTTGCAAGGTGTTTTGTTTCAAAGAAGTTAGAGAAAGAGATAGTGGTTACGTTCTGAAAATGTATTTGAAATTTTTTCCATGTAAAATAATTATAATAATTCAATTTAAATAAAAGCAGTCAAGTAAACTTTAAGCTTTAAGAAGTGTAGCTCCCTGTGAAATGTGAAAGGAAGAAAATAATCACTGATTCAGAAATCTGATTATAACAACTGATCCACCCCTAAATGGGGCAAATCTTGGAATCAGTTCCATTTTAAAACTAGCACGTGCAAGGCCTAGGAATACGATGAAGCCCATTGTTAGAGATTACATGCTGGGGGTTGTGCCAGACAATAAACGAGAAATAAAATAGATTCTAAGAAGGGCTGTGAAGGAAGACAACAGGGTTTTAGCTACAATAGTATTTTAAAGAAATTATTTAACGTGGTGACTTTAACTTCCTGACTGTCTCTCCAAGTGTACCTGTAAGAAACCTCTGAAAAATAGTTTGTTACTTTTAGATTACTGCCAGTGTTGAGCTCAGGTGGGGTGGGGGAAAACTTCCCATGCCAATGTAAAGGGCAATGCACTCGGATTCAAACAATCTTACACAAACTGAATTGCCCATCCCACAAAACCCCTCCTACAGAAATTTTGGGATCATCGCTGGTTCTGTGATAGCCTCTAGCTAGTAGAGTGGTGATGTAATTATCAAACGTGGACCAAAGGAAACAGAGTTTACATGAATGGCAATATTCTGGAATATGTAACCATAATGTGTGTTCTGCCTGGAACACTGACTGGCGCTCATTCTGCAGGTCACATGGTTTCCTTGGAAGCAGACCAGCCAAGGGGAAGAGCTCTCAGGATTCAGCATGGAAGAGAGTCCAGGCTGTCAGAAGCACAGCAGCCCTTCTGAATATGCCGAGAGGAGAGGCCCTGTGACTCGGGATGCCCTGCAGCTCCCCACCCCAACGGGNGAGCATCCGCATACCACCGAGGAGGCAGAATCTTCTGCAGAACAGCAGGGGGCCGTGGCTGAGCGTTCACAGACCACTCAGGTGGCAGAACCTTCTGCGGCGCAGCAGGGGACTCCAGCTCTGCCTCCAGAGCCCCCTGTGGGTGCTGAACCTCCAGCAGTCCAGCAGGAGCACCCAACTCAGCCTCCAGCATCCTCTGTGTAGGACTGAATTCATACTCGATCGGATGATGAGATGACATTTCCACCTCTAGATCTGTCTGTTATATTCAGAGCTCATGATTCAACACTGCCTAGTACGACACTTACACATGTGGATGTGGAGCTCAGCGTGACTCCTCCAGAGCCTAGTGCAGAGGTTGAACCATCTCCAGTCCAGCAGGAGGGCCCTGCTAAGCCTTCAGTTCCCTCCGAGCAGGCTGCATTTTATCCAACCCAATCCCATCCCTATTGCCAAACTCCAGATTCCCTTGAAAACACAGAATCTGATGGAGCCCAGCAAGAGGCCACAGCTCAGAGTCCAGATCC
>NW_007730266.1:5764-6512 GCF_000696425.1 Galeopterus variegatus | reverse complement strand
GCTGTTCCAGCGGGAGGTGACTGTCACCTCTGCAGGGGGCAGGGAGGCTTGAGCCCCGTGATTACGGACAAGGCTCGCCCTTGTGGGCCGGAGCCTAGTAAAGGTTATCAGTGACAGTGATGTCATGAATGAAGGGCGGGCCAGGTGTGGGGCCACGGCTGCTCAGGGCGTGCTCGTCGCAGGGGCTGCCATAAGGGTTCTGCTGCCGCTGAGCGAGGAACAGTTACGGCAGTGGTCTGGGCCACCGTGCCCCAGAGCTTCTATTTATCTCTATGATGTCCCAGCTGCGCTTTGGGGCCCTCCGGCTTCTGACGTTTGCACCGCTGTGGCTGCTAGTTNAGACATCGTTGCAGTCTAGAAAAATGGGAAAGGCTTGTTGAAGAAGTACAATTTCAAGCCTTCGAAGATGGGAAGAGTTTGAATTGATGGAGAAGAGAAAGAATATTCTTGGCATGGAATGGCATGTGCAAAAGGCCAAAGCTGAGAATGGGGTTTAGGGACAAGAGAACGAAGAGGACCGTAGACTGTTATAGCATTGGCTAGAATGGGAATTGACAGGAAGAAGAGAGGTTGACTGGCCGGGTAGAAGCAGGTTGGAGGGAGATTAACATCCAGGCTGAGGACTTTAAATTTTATGTGTTGCTAATGAATAGCAACTACAGGAGCAGGAGACTTTTTGAGCAGAAGAACTAAGTAACGAAAGCACCACTTTGGGAATATGAATCTGGTGTTATCGGGAAAGAGGGAA
>NW_007730266.1:3259-3723 GCF_000696425.1 Galeopterus variegatus | reverse complement strand
GGTGAGCCGGACCAGGCAGCTCAGACTTCTGAGTCCCCTGAGGAGAGGGAACCTTCTCAGACCCAGCAGGAGCAACCAGCTCAGTCTCCAGAGCATCATGACGTGACTGTTTTACCTCCAGGTCAACAACAAACTCGGCATTTAAACTTGCCTGACACTACTACTAAACCTCCAGATCTGCAGCTTACCATAACAGCAGAACCTGCTGCAGAGGCAGGAACTTTTCCAACCTACCACGACTCTACTGCTCAGCCCTCAGTGCCCACTAATGATGTGGGACCTTCTACAACCCAGCAGAAGGCCCCAACTCTGCCTGCAGGTCCTCCTGAAGAGGTTGAACCATTACCGGTTCAACAAGAGGCTCCAGGTCAATCTCCAGAAGCTATTAAGGATGAGAAGCCCTCCCCAGCCCAGCAGGATGCTGTGGCTGAACATGCACAGACCACCGAGGAGGCAGAACCTTC
>NW_007730266.1:0-574 GCF_000696425.1 Galeopterus variegatus | reverse complement strand
CCCCCCCGAGGAGGCAGAACCTTCTGCAGTTCTGCAGGAGGTTCCAGCTTAGGCTGCAGAGCCCCGTGTGGTGGTGGAATCCTCCCCAACCCAGCAGGTGGCCCCAGCTCAGCTTCCAGAGCCATCTAAGGAAGTTCTAGTTCAACCTCCAGTGCATTATGAGATGACGGTTCCAAACCAAGTCAGGATCAAGCTCAGAATCCAACGTTGTCCAGTATCACAGTTCAACCTCTGGACAGGGAGGTTACCATAACTTTAGACCCCAGTGGGGAGGCTGAACATTCTACAGCGCTGAAGAAGACGACAGCTCCACATCCATACCAGGCCCAGACTCAGCAACCAAAGGTGATACAAGTCGCAGTTCAGCCTCTGGACCTGGAACTTACCATAACTACAGAACCTACCACAGAGCTGAAACGTTCTCCCACCGTGCAGGAGACCACAACTCAGCCTCCAGAAACACCTGAGGAGATAGTAGCTCAACCTCCAGTGTATCAAGCGGTGACAGTTTCAAAACCAGCTCAGGATCAAGCTCAGCCACCAACGTCACCCAATGTTGCAGTTTGGCCTTTAG
>NW_007730265.1:199629-199892 GCF_000696425.1 Galeopterus variegatus | reverse complement strand
CAAGAAATTCTCAAGGGAGTACTGGGTTTGGTACCTGAAAAATAACTACCACTGCCATAAAAACTCAAGAAAAATCAAAGCCCACTAGTAAAATAAAAATGCTAAAAATGAAGAGAAAGAAAAAAAAAAGTTTATCTACAACCCAAGGAACCAACAAATACAGAAAACAAACAGAAAATCAGAAAGAAAGGAAGAGGGCCGGCCCGTGGCTCACTCGGGAGAGTGCGGTGCTGATAACACCAAGGCCCTGGGTTCAGATCCCA
>NW_007730265.1:197446-198057 GCF_000696425.1 Galeopterus variegatus | reverse complement strand
AGCCAGAGATTGTCAGCCAAGAATACTCTACCCTGCAAGGCTATCCTTCTGAAATGAAGGGGAAATAGTATATTTCTCAGACAAATAAAAGCTGCGGGAGTTCACCACCACATGACCACCCTTATAAGAAATTCTCAAAGGAGTACTGGGTTTGGTTCCTGAAAAATAACCACCACTGCCATAAAAACCCAAGAAAAATCTAAACCCACTAGTATAATAAAAATGGCATTCATGAAGAGAAAACAAACAAACACAAACGCTATCTACATCCTAAAGAGCCAACAAACACAGAAAACAAACAGTAAATCAGAAAGCAAGGAACGGGCCAGCCTGTGGCTCACTCGGGAGAGTGCAGTGCTGATTACACCAAGGCCACGGGTTCGGATCCCATATACGAAAGGCTGGTTTGCTCACTGGGTGAGCATGGCGCTGACAACACCAAGTCAAGGCTTAAGATCCCCTTACGGGTCATCTTTAAAAAAAAAAAAAAAGAAAGAAAGCAAGGAACAAAAGACATTTAAGACAACCAAACAACAATCAGTAAGATGCTAAGAATAATTCAACAATTTTCAATAACAACTCTTAATGTAAAAGGCTTAAATTTCCCAATC
>NW_007730265.1:195411-196031 GCF_000696425.1 Galeopterus variegatus | reverse complement strand
TGCAATCCCCATCAAAATTCCAATGACATTTTTCTCAGAAATGGAAAAAACTATGCAGACACTTATATGGAATAACAAAAGACCACGCATAGCCAAAGCAATTCTGAGCAAAATAAATAAATAAATAAAAAATAATAATAAAGCTGGAGGTATAACACTATCTGACTTTAAACTATAGTACAAGGCTATAATAACCAAAACAGCATGGTACTGGCATAAAAACAGACCCAGTGATCAATGGAATAGAATAGAGAATCCAGAAATCAACCGACACACCTACAGCCATCTGATCTTTGACAAAGGCACCAAGCCTATACACTGGGGAAGAGACTGCCTCTTCAGCAAAAGGTGCTGGGACAACTGGATTGAATCAATATGCAGGAGAATGAAATTAGACCCATACTTCTCACCATATACTAAAATCAACTCAAAATGGATTAAAGAATTAAATATACACCCTGAAACAATAAAACTTCTTAAAAAAAAAATAGGAGAGACACTTCAGGAAATAGGTCTGGACACAGACTTCATGAATAAGACCCCAAAAGCACAGGCAACTAAAGGAAAAATAAACGAATGGGATTGTATCAAACTAAAAAGCTTCTGCATGGCAAAAGAAA
>NW_007730265.1:189407-194480 GCF_000696425.1 Galeopterus variegatus | reverse complement strand
GGAATACTACTCAGCTATAAAAAAGAATGAAATACTGCCATTTGCAACGACATGGATGGACCTAGAGAGAATTATATTAAGTGAAACAAGTCAGGCACAGAAAGAGAAATACCACATGTTCTCACTTATTTGTGGGAGCTAAAAATAAATAAATACACAAACAACCTGGGGGAGGGCGGAGGGAAGAAGACACAACAATTACAATTCCTTGAAGTTGATACAACAAGCAAACAGAAAGGAGATTGTCGGGAGGGAGGTTTCGGTAATGGGCCACAATAATCAGCCACATTGTATATTGACAAAATAAAATAAAATTTAAAATAAATAAATAAATAAAACAGACATCATAAAATAAAAAAATAAAATTAATTAATTAAAAATATTAAAAACAAGAAGGGAACAGGGTGAGCGCACAGAGAGCCTTGGTGTGAGTCCCAACACAGCCACTCACTGAAGGAAAAAAAAAAAACCTGCAAAGACACCTCCCAAATGTAGGGTTGTTGTTTGACATCGTCACAAAAATCAGCTAATACTTTTGATTTTAAAAAGTAAACACACACACACACACACACACATCTAAAACTCCTGCGTCTGCCAGAATAAGTTGTGTGACTCTGCTCAAGTCACCCGGCCTGTCTGCGCCCCGGTTTTCTCATCGGCTGTAAAACGGGCACACTAGGAGGCCGACCTTTGCACAACATTGTAACACAATGCCTCGTTGGCGGTCTGCGCTCGATAAACGCAAGCAGGGACAAGAATTGGCGTTAGGAGCCAGTCCTTCCCCCCTTTCGGAACTGCCTCCTCCAGCCCCTCACTGGCTCTGCACTTGGCCGTGCCCTGAGCACATGCTGCGGGAGAACCGCCCCGTCCCCGGTACAGGAGGGGACCGCGAGCCGACGGCCTCGGTTTTCTGGTCTGTGGAATCGGACGCGGGGCTGGCGGCAGAAGGCCGGCTCGGAGGGGAAGCCCGTAGCGGGTTACCTAAGGAGGGACCCCGCCGTGAGGGGCCGGGGCTCGGGCTCGCGTTGCGCCTCTTCGGGGTTTCGGGCTTGCGTTTCCGGCGGCGCGGGCCCATGGCAGGCCGCGGAGGGTCCCGGCGTCCGGCCCCACAGCTCCTTCTCGGACTTCCGGGGCCGGGGGCGAAAGGCTGGCGTCTCTGGAGGCCTTGGAGGAGTCGCTGCTTGGCAGCGGTCGGCGCCGCCCCCGATTCAAATCTCCCGCTCCGCGTACCTCACCGCCAGCTTCTTTCAAACCCAATCCAGCGACTCCTAGTGGCTGACTCTGGAACGCCCCGGGCGTAGAGCGACTGAGGTGAGGACCAATGAGAGCGCGGGCCGAGAAACGAACGGCGGCGGTGATAGGAAGAGAGCGGGGACGTAGCGGGTTGACAACAGAATCAGCCAATCGGTGCTTGGGAGAGTAAAGGGAGGAGGGGATTTCTCCTGGTCTTTCCTTGTTGGTGCGGAGGCTGGCCCTTAAGGGATGGGACCAACGTCCTCGGGTGCCTCTGGTCGAAGAAGGAAAGGTCAATTCTGAAGATATGGATGGCGAGTATGTAGAACGTGTTGCTCTAGACAGATAACTTTCCTCAAACATTTTATGTTTTGCCTTATCAACTCTGAGGCGGCTTTTAAAGATGCGGAAACAGACCCACAGACAATGTGACAACCCCGGGTCATGCCTGTGACCCTCCCGGTAACATCCCACAAATATCACTCAGAATCCAGTTAACTGCATGAGCTTTACTGATGATTAGGGTCTTGGGACAGCCAGATCATGGGGCCCTGAGGATGAGGTCCAGGCAGGGCAGACCTCAGTGCTATTTTTGGATCGCACTCTCCATCTTGGCGACAGAGTCGTCGCCAGAAAGATCTCTTACCTTTCTGTTGGGTATAATATGAATTCAGGTCCTGCCTCGGTACTTAGAATAAAGGGAATTTTAATTTTCTACATTTTGCTTTCTTGCATTTTCTAAATGTTCTACGGTGAACATACACTGTAATCAGGAAAAAATGTTAGTTATAAAGTCAGTGACTTCATGGAACCCTGGTGCATTGCTGGTGGAAATGTAAAATGGTGCAGCAGCTCCTCAAAAAATAAAAATAGAGGGCTGGCCAGTTGGTTAGAGCACGGTGTTATAACACCAAAGTCAAGGGTTACGATCCCCAAACTGGCCAGTCAAAAAAAAAAAAAAAAAAAAAAAAAAAAAAAATTACTGTATGATCCAGCAACTCCACTTCTGGCTATATATCAAAAACAATTCAAAGCAGGGACTGGAACAGATATTTGTACTCCCTTGTTCACAGCAGCATTATTTGCAATAGCCAAAAGGTGGAAACAACATCAATGTCCAACTGATGGATGAATGGCTAAACAAAATGTGTTATACACATATGGAATATTATTCAGCCTTAAAAAGGAAGGAAATCCTGACACATGCTGCAACATGGATGAACCTTGAAGACGTTATGATGAGTGAAATAAACCAGTTACCAAAGGACAAATATTGCATGATTCCACTTATATGAAGTACTTAGAGTAGCCAAATTCATAAAGACAGAAGTAGAACAGTGCTACATGGGACTGTGGGGAAGATGTTGTTTACTGGGTATGGAGTTTCAGTTTGGGAAGATGAAAAAGTTCTGGAGATGGATGGTGGTGATGGTTGCACAACAATGTGAATATACTTACTGCCACTGATGTATACACTTAAAAATGGTTAAGATGGTAAGTTTTATGTTATGTATATTTTACCACAAAAGAAAGGAGCAAAGGAATGAAGGAAGGAAGGAAAGCATGTTACCAGTCCGGGGTCCTCCTCTCCAGTGAAGGGAGGGAAAGAGGAAAGTAGGTAAGGAATGTTTTCATTAAATCCATTAAGTTGTAAAGAAATCACAGAAAGATGATTGTTTTTCCGTGATCCGGGTCAACACAGGGCGAGAAATAAGGATACACCAGTCCTTAACACCCATTAATCAGACAAACCAAATTTTTACTCATTAATTCTACTTTAGACATCTACTCCCTTATTGTCCAATTAGAGGTAGAAAATAGAGAATCTTGAGTTCAGGAAAAGATTTGTATAAATCCAAACTTGCTTTGTATTAAATGTGTGAACTAAGACAACTTATTTACCTTTTGAGCCATAATTTTCTTGTGTATTGCCGGAGACCAGCTCCACAGGATTCGTTGGACCTGAATAGGTGGTGTGGCGTCGGCGAGGAAAGAAAGAGACGGACCACAGATGTCTAGGGCAAGTGTGGACGACAACCACAAAAATCTTGCTTTATTTATATTTTTTACTTAACCTTTTACATGATGATTTACTTTTTAATCAAAACATTTATTATTTCATCTCTATAGAAAAAGAAAAAACAGAATGTTCCAAAGCAATTATGTTGTGATAAAAGCACCCACTCATGCATTAATAGTTCACCCCAAACCTGTGGCCTGTGGCCAGGAAACTATACAATAGCAGCATGCTTGGCTTTAAGGAGCGTCAGACTTTTAGTTTAAACTATAATTCTTAACCTTCTTAACTTACAATTTAACCCTTTTTATTTATTTATTTATTTATTTTTATTTTTATTCTTTTTCCTTTTGTCTTTTTTCGTGACCGGGAACGGATCGCAACCCTCAGTGTCGCGCCCGTACCGGACCNCCGGTCATCTTTTAAGAAAAAAAAAAAAAAGAAAAAAGAAATCATTAAGATCAGAGCAGAACTTAATGCAATTGAAACCCCAAAAATGATACAAAACATCAATGAATCAAAAAGTTGGTTTTTTGAAAAGGTAAATAAAATTGACAAACCATTAGCATGAAACCCCAAAAATGATACAAAACATCACTGAATCAAAAAGTTGGTTTTTTGAAAAGACAAGTAAAATTGACAAACCATTAGTATGGGTAACTAAAAAAAGAAGAGAGAAGATCCAAATAACAAAAATTAGAAATGAAAAAGGTGATATTACAACTTATATATCTGAAATACAAGGAATCATTCGAGACTACTATAAACAACTATATGCCAAAAACTTGAAAATCTGGAGGAAATGGATAAACTTCTGGACATACACAAACTACCAAAACTGAGCCAAGAAGATGTAGAAAATCTGAACAGACCAATAACAATAAAAGAGATTGAAGCTGTTATCAGAAGGCTCCCAACAAGGAAAAGCCCAGGACCAGATGGATTTACAGCAGAATTCTAACAAACATTCAAAGAGGAATTGACACCAATTCTCTACAAACTATTCTAAAAGACTGAAACAGAGGCAATTTTCCCAAACTCATTCTATGAAGCAAACATCACCCTGATACCAAAACCAGGTAAAGATACAACTAAAAAAGGGCCGGCCCGTGGCTCACTTGGGAGAGTGCAGTGCTGATGGCACCAGGGCCACAGGTTCGGATCCCATATAGGGATGGCCGGTTAGCTCACTGGCTGAGCGTGGTGCTGACAACACCAAGTCAAGGGTTAAGATCCCCTTACTGGTCATCTTTAAAAAAAAAAAAGATACAACTAAAAAAGAAAACTACAGGCCAATATCCTTGATGAATATAGATGCAAAACTCCTCAATAAAAATAATAGCTAACAGAATACAGCAACACATACACAAAATTATACACCATGATCAAGTGGGCTTCATCCCAGGGATGCAAGGTTGGTTCAACATACGCAAATCAATAAATGTGATACACCATATCAATAAAATCAAACATAAGAACTATACGATCATCTCTATAGATGCTGAAAAAGCATTTGATAAAATTCAACACTCATTCATGATAAAGACTCTCTATAAGTTAGGTATAGATGGAAAGTATCTCAACATAACTAAAGCCATATATGATAAACCCACTGCCAATATCATCTTGAATGGGGAAAAGCTGAAAGCCTTTCCTTTAAGAACAGAAACTAGACAAGGATGCCCACTCTTACCACTCCTATTCAACATAGTGTTGCAAGTACTAGCCACAGCAATCAGAGAAGAGAAGGAAATAAAGGGCATTCAGATTGGAAAAGATGAAGTCAAACTATCCCTCTTTGCAGATGACATGATCCTATATAT
>NW_007730265.1:185485-188594 GCF_000696425.1 Galeopterus variegatus | reverse complement strand
TTTTTTTTTTTTTTTTTTTTTTAAAGATGACCGGTAAGGGGATCTTAACCCTTGACTTGGTGTTGTCAGCACCACGCTCAGCCAGTGAGCGGCCGGTCTGTATGTGGGATCCAAACCTTGGCGGGAGCACCGCCGCGCTCTCAAGCGGCGCACTGTAGCAGTGCGCCACCGGGCCGGCCCCAATTTAACCCTTTTTAAATCTTACTTATACTTACTACACTTAATTTTAATAACATTGATTAGTTATGACTAACAATTTAATATTGCTTATACCCTATATTGATCGTTTTAATTTATAATCAAAATCACAATGTTTATACCTTTTATTTCCCTGCCAATAGACTCCAGGAACAGCACAGGGGACAAAGTGAAAAGTTAAATAACCCTACTCAAACTAACAAAAACACACCATATCATTCTTATTACTAAAGAAAGAACATGTTCTTGGTAAGTCAAGTGAAACTGTGGGAGTTGGGAGAAACAAAGAAATCTGTAACTGGTTGATGATCAATTAGTTATAAACATTACTGCACCCAGACCCACCGTCTCCTTGGGGGAATGTGGATAGAAATCTATCATAATAACTTCATTCCACACATACAAGAGCATGACCACAGCCACAATGGGTCCATGCACACATCACTAACAAGGAAGATTAATGACAAAATTAAATGGAGCCAGGGCCGGCCCAGTGGCTCACTCGGGAGAGTGCGGTGCTGATAACACCAAGGTTCGGATCCCATATAGGGATAGCCGGTTCGCTCACTGGCTGGGCGTGGTGCTGACAACACCAAGTCAAGGGTTAAGATCCCCTTACCGGTCATCTTTAAAAAAAAAAAAAAAAAAAAAATTAAATGGAGCCAACCCATACCGGGAACATGCATCAAAAACACCTTTAGTACTGACAATGCCCTTTAAATAAACCAGTTAATTTTGATGTATTTTAACATGTCCTTTGAGAAACTCCAAGGAATTTCCCAAAGCCATACTAAGCCAAAAGGTTAGGCTGTTTAATTTTGGGAAGGCTTGTCAAGCAACCAAAGGTGAACAAACAAGAAATTCCACAGAGCTGTGCCACACACATAGGACCCCCTTGTAGCCTGCAGAACAAGGGGTATCACTCAGGCTCCCATGCCGTTCCCTATAGCAGGATGGCTCACGGCAGTGTATAAAATAGTTATAATAACACCCACCTTCTGGTGATACCTTAAAATTTAAAAAACCAATAATTTTAATTTAACTTATATGCAGGTTTACTCTGTGGGAGGCGCTTAGTGTTTTAAGTGCATGATCTTTTGAAGTTGGGTGAGTCAGTCCAGGTTGGGTTCCCACACAGCTTGGCCACTAGGTGTGAGGACAGGTTACTCAGTTTTCTCATTTATAAAATGGGGATAATAATGTCACCTAATGGTATTTTTTTTTTTTTTTTAAAGATGACCGGTAAGGGGATCTCAACCCTTGGCTTGGTGTTGTCAGCACCACGCTCAGCCAGTGAGCAAACCGGCCATCCCTATATAGGATCCGAACCCGTGGCCTTGGTGTTATCAGCACCGCACTCTACCAAGTGAGCCACAGGCCGGCCCTCCTAATGGTATTTTTGATACAGGATGTGCTCAGTTTCCCTGGGCTTGAGTGTCAGGACATGCCTCTGGGTTTCCAGCCACTCCCTTAGGTCTCAGACCCTCTCCTCTGAGCTCTCCCCTGGAGGAAAGTTACTGTTGCCAATTAGACCTATTTTTAGCACCAACACAGGGAAAATGGGACCACAGGGGGCTGGCTTATGCAATGCAGTGGCTGGGCATGCTCAATAGAGAGCACAGAACATTCTGGTGCATATAACTGGGAACCACCCCCTTAATTGAATATTCATAATAGAGAAACTATAAAAGCGAATCCCTGGTGAAGATGGGGTTGTTGCTCACTTTCCTGGAGGCAGCTGCTTGTTGCTGGCTGAGGTGTGTATATTTTACTTGGTATCTAACTTACTTTCAGCAAGCAGCTGCTCATTCTCTTGAACCAGCCTGGACTTTGTACTGAACTTTAAGTATGTTTTTCTTGCTTTTGTGTTAGACTTGATGTCTGTGCTGAACTTTAGTTTTGTGTTAAACTTGGTGTGAGCCCTGCTCAGTCTCTGGAGCTATGCCGCACTCTCTGTGGAACCTGTATTTCTTATCTATCATATTAAACTTGTTCTCACTTGCTACTGTGACTCTGCCCTTGAATTTTTTCCTGTGGCGAAGTCAAGAACCTGGTCAAAAGGACTGGAGTCAAGAGGACTGGGTGAGTTGAGGCTGACTGTCGGGGTCCCCCAGACCCTACCTCTGACATTGTTTTAAGAGTATGAAAACAGAACATGCATGAGAAAAAACTAAAAGCCCTCGGCCATAGGCTGAGGAGGTGATGCAAACCTTTGGTGCAGGTTTGAATTATAATGGAAGTGTTGACAAGGACAGGAAGCAATTGTGAAAGCCTTTGCTATGAAAATGATTATGGATAACACACAGCGCCGTGAAGGAGGAGTTGGAAACTCCTTGGGGGGTTGGGGGGAGTTGAGGTTGTGGGTGTTTGGGAATCTTCCTCAAGAAGGTAGGGCCAGGGCTGGCCAGTTAGCTCAGCTGGTTAGAGCACAGCCTTGTAAGGCCAAGGTGTTCAGTTCCTTATACTGGCTAGCTGCCAAAAAATAAGAGAAGGTGTGGCAGAATCCCAGCGATTGGAAGAGATTTGGAAAGGTGGAGGTGAGGGGAGGGAGGTGTATCGTGCCAAGCAGAGATCACAGGCCGAGAGGAGGCAAGATGGGGCAGGTCCCTCGGCAAACAGAGCTTAGCCTATTTAGCTAGATGTAGGCGATGGGGATCAGTGACCTCATGAGAAGGTGGGTCTGTGAAAGCAGGGTCAGGGGTGGGGTTTGATGGGGCCTGTGAGATCTCAGGAAAGTCACTGCACTTGGCCAAGCCACCAATTCATTAAATGTATGTTTTGGTTTTTTTTTTGTCTTTTTCCGTGTCCGGCAACGGATCGCAACCCTCAGTGTCGCGCCTGTACCGGACCGGGGACCGGCAACGGGATCGCAACCCTCGGCGTTGCTCCCGCGCCTCACTCAGCCAGTGAG
>NW_007730265.1:182073-185238 GCF_000696425.1 Galeopterus variegatus | reverse complement strand
GCAACCCTCAGTGTTGCCCCCGCACCGGGCCGGGGACCGGCAACGGGATTGCAACCCTCAGCGTCGCCCCCATGCCTCGCTCAGCCAGTGAGCGGGAACCGGTCTGTATGTGGGATCCGAACCCTCGAGCGGGAGCGCCACCGCGCTTCCCAAGCGGCGCACTATCCAGTGCGCCACCGGGCCGGCCTAAATGTATGTTTTTAATAAGGCTGTTAGGCCAGATCTAAAAATCCTTGATTCTCTAACTACACAATTTCTCTGGCAGGGGGAGTGAGGAAGAAGGGAAAGGACATTCAGGGACAATATCTAAAACTCAGATATTTAAATCTGTTTGCTTTGGCTAGAGCACAACTGTCCACTAATGAAGTGGGGTGGCATATTTCTCAGGAGCCTTAATTAGCTTAGATACCCACTCATTCTCACCCCTTTCCCTGCAGCTGGAATGAGGAGGAGGAGACTCAAACCACTGGAGAGAAAGACCAGGGACTGGTAATGCGCTTTTATAAATCATAAGAACCACCACTCACAGATGCTTCAATTTCCTTGACTAAGAGAAGCAGATTTTTATTAGTCCTAGAAAAATTGCTACATAGAGCTGAACTGTCCAATATAGTAGTCACTAGCCACATGTGGCTACCGAGCACTTGAAATGTGGCTAGTCTGAATTGAGATGCACTGTAAGTGTGGAATACATACTGGATTTTGAAGACTTAGATGAAAAAAATTAACATAAAATATCACATTATTAATTCCTTATATTGCTTACATGTTGAGATAATATCCTGGAAATATGGGTTAAGTAAAATATATTATTAAAATAAATTTTGATTTTTTTTTAACTTTTTTAATGTGGCTACTAAAAAACTTAAAATGACAGAAATGGCTCACATTATATATTTTTTTATTATTATTTATTTATTATTAATATTCATGAGATACAAAGCTGATTGTCCCCCCCTCCTGCCCATGATGTGAGAGCCAGATTCATACTGGGGGCATACCCATTATCACTCGCATTATATTTCTACTAGACAGCATTGACAGAACATACTGATTTGATCTGAATTCAGATTTTCATTACTCATTTAAGAAATATGTGATCATCCGTTATGTGCCAGGCACTGTTACAGAGGCTGGGGATAAAGTAGCTAATTAGACAGACACAATACTTGCCCTTGTCTTGCTTATGTTTTGGTGAGAGGGAGAAAGACCACAGTAAACAAATAACTAATAATGAAATAATTCAGATTATGGTAAGTTCTGTTATGGAAATAAACAGTGGTTTGATAGCGTTACTTGGGATAGGTGCAGTGGACTACTTTATAAATAGATGGTCAGGGAAAGCCTACGAAAGTAAGATTCGAGCTGAAGCCTAAGGTATACAAAGAAGCCAGAAGGGCAAGTTTCAGGCTAAGAGGAGGGATGCTCCAGGCGGAAGAACTAATAAGCGTGAAGATTCCCAAAGCAGGGATGAGCTTCTCAGCATGTTTCAGGAAAGGCGGCCAGTGAGAGGAGAGTGGGACTTAAGGTCAGGGAAAGGAGGATGAATTTTATTCTAATGGCCCCCCGAGATGCCACTAAGTGATTTTAAGCAGTGAGTGATATAATCTCTTGTTTTGTTTTGGTTTTGGTGGCTAGCTGGTATGGGGATCTGAACCCCAGCCAGCCTCTGACCTTGTTTTCACTGAAAAGATTATTCAGGCTGCTGGGCGAAAGGCTGATTGTAGCGGTGTTGGAGGAGAGATGCTAGGTGGGAGTTGTCCAGGCCAGAGACACTGGAGACTGGAACCACGGTGATGGCAGTGGGGAAGGAGGGCCAAGGATGGGCTTGAGATGCATTCTGGGGGTGAGCCCACAGCCATTGCCAATGGATTGGATGTGGGGGATGGGGGAGGATGCAAGGATGTCACCTCAGTGTTTGGAGTAACTAGATGTTGTGTATCCATTTACTGAGGTAGGAGAAGCTGGGAGAGGAACTATTGTGGGGGGAAACCAAGAATTCTGCTTCAGAATATGTCGTTTATTATTTAACATAATGCCCACTACTTAGACATCTAAGTGGAGATGTCAGGTAGTTGGATGTTGCCTTGCCTCCCACGGATTTGTCACCCCTTTTCCCCTGGGTGATGGAGCCACCAAAGATTACTCAAAGCCCATCTCTTCTGAGCAGTGAGAAACCCCGAAAAGGGATTAATCTCCCAGAACCCTCAAGATAGAGGCATTCCTTCCATTTGGGAAATTAACCCGGAATCCAGGTTCTCTTCCTGTATTTATTCTCCAGACCAGGAAGTTACAGGATGAGAACATAGGTGGGCTTTTTGCTAAGTATAGTTTAACAGGTTTAACAATAGAAGCTGGTAACATTCGGTAAGACAAGCAAGGTGACATTCAATAATGCAATTAAGTTGATCCACTAACAAAAACTTGATTTTAGCAAACATCCTCTTCTTATAGCAATTTCCCAGTATCTTTACATATCAACCAGTAACCTGTCTGTCTTTGAGCCTGCGACCTTGCTGTGTTACAATTCTTTATCTTACAATAGATACTATAGCCTGGGGAAAATTTCCTGTCCTTTGCAAGGTCAATATTTGAAACTGCAAGGCTTTGGAAAACCAGACCCTGTGAAGTACATTTGCTTTATGCATACTCCACAAGCATACTCCATAGTTGGATATGAACCTGGAGCCCAGGGGAAAAGTTTGGGGGAGTTGTTAGTATATAATGGTATTTAAAATCATGGGACTGAATGAGATTATCTAGGGGTAGAGGGACGTTCAGCATTTAAGTGGGTCCTGTCATCAAAGTCTAGGCAAGTGTTGTAAGAACAAGGGTGTGGCCAATGGAGTCAAATGCTGCTGCTGAGGTCAGGAGGGAGGAACTCACCGCAGCAACCTTTGTACTGTCTTCACAGAGGGCGCTGAGACCTTGCCAAAAGCAGGTTAAATTGAGCAGTGCAGATGGAAATCAGAGTGGAGTGGATTAAAGAGAGAGGCTGGAGATGCGGAAATAGACATAGTGAGTGTAGACAGTTCTTCCAAAATTTTTTTTAAAAGATGACCGGGGGGCCGGCCCATGGCTCACTCGGGAGAGTGCGGTGCTGATAACACCAAGGCCCCGGGTTCGGATCCCATATAGGGATGGCCGGTTTGCTCACTGGGTGAG